>NC_133651.1:168080770-168323423 GCF_009905375.1 Apium graveolens
TTTAACAAATTTTAATTGGGATCCCTAGGCAACTTTTAAGCATAATATACAAGTGTGAACGTACTTGCATGTAACACCCCCAGATCCGGGTCGGGGATCCGGGTCGTCACGGTCTTTCTTTCCACAATATCACTTCACTTAATTAATAAATAACCTTATGCTGTGACCCCACACTAACACACCCAACCCGTTATAGTCTCAGAGATGAAATTTAAATAAGTACAAGTCTTTGAATCCACAATTTAAAAGTTATTACAACCCAAAATGATTACTTGATAAATTTACAGTTAATTGCCATTATCTGCCACAAGTTATAATTATACATAATTGATTCTCAAAAGTAGATGGTCTGATCTACAATAGATCTACCTCTGCAGCTATAGCAGCTACAACATCAACGGGAAGACAGGACGCTTCCCACGCGCTTGCGCTGGGTCTGCTGGAGTCTGGCCATCTTTCCTAACTGTTGTTGTGTGATGAAGAAATAAAGCAAGGGTGAGCAGCAAGCCCACCAAAATAATATGTATAATGATTTACAATATATGAGCCTACTCATAATACTCATGAAAGTCTTGGTCAAAAGAAATGAACCAAGTTGATATCTTAATGCGATGAAGTCGCAAAATATTCAGTATATATACATATATACTTTTCAAAATATTGGAAGTCCTCTTCCATGCATAATATACACAAAGTCCCAGTGTATAACTGTATAAAAAATATCGTTGCAAGGTGATCTCATATATCTAACCTTGTCTCAACGTTTTTTGAAAATCTTTGTCATGCATAAGACAATTATTAATAGATATAAGTTTAAAAGATGAAGTTACAAATACCCCAATATACTTATATCTTTCCCAAATACTACTTGAACTACCACCGTTCAAGTTATAATTAGTTCAAAGTTCATCACATAGATGAGACATAAGACAAGATTTGAATAGATTAAATCTTTAAAATATTATCAAAATAAAATGAAGTTACGAGATACTTCATTTGATGCATCATTTTGAAAACTTGACCCTGCCAACACTCAACAATCGCCCAACCGTAGCCTTTCTATCGAAGTGCTTGGGTAGTGTTGCGAAATATCCAATTGGATGATGAACTCATTACGGGAGTTTGCCGCGCCAGGAAGACCACTTACGATGATCAGTCGTAGTAGTACAACCCCACCATTTTCTACATGTAGAGGAGAACCTGTCGGATTTACTTGTCAACCGAACACTGAACTCCTAAGGAATGGACCGCCTTAGCGGAACTTCCAGGCCATTTGGGCCAATATAATAAGGCTGGGCCGGCGCTACTCGACCACTTACGCCACTCCTAGTTCAGATGAAATCCATGACTCTGAAACGTAAAGCTCGTTTCCCCCTTTCCCCAAGTAGAAACTTGTTGATACGGCTCCACCAAGAAGTCGTACCTAGTTGGAAAGGAAAACTCACCGATATTTCCCAGGCGATGCCTGTTAATGGATTAACTTGTTCCAAGAATTTTACTTCCCGAATATTGGGTAAGTAATCAAAAACTCTTTTACCAAGACAGCAACCTTGTTGCGAATATAAAACACACCACCGAGCCGGATCCCCCAGGTTTTGAGCGAGTATTTAAATCCCCTTTTTAAAAGGAAGATCTTAAATATAAAAATAGTTTTGGGATCCGCTCTAACTTTTGAAAATCATTTTAAAGACTCGAAAACACTTTAAAGAGTGTTTGGAGTAAAACTGATTTAATGAAGTAAATCAGTCCCCAGAATATTTAGAAAATGTCTGAATATTATTATTTAAATAATATTCCCATAAAAATAATCTTTATAATAATTGAAGTAGAAGTATTAAAACTTATACTTGAAATGAATAGCAAATAATCAAAGATATACTTATACGAAAGTAATATCTTTATTTGAATAATCAAAAATAAGTTTGATTATCGACACCTTATTCTTTAAAATAAAGAATATATCTCAGCAAATAATCGGAGTCATAGATCCTCAAATGAATATTCAAATAATATTCAATAAATAAAATAAGCTGAGTCATAATACCTCGAATGAATATTATAAATAATATTCATTAAATAAAATAAAGGAGTCATACATCCTCAAATGAATATTCAAATATATTCAATAAATGTAAAGGAGTCATACGCCTTCGAATAATATTCGAAATAATATTCAATAATAAAATAAAGTTAAAGTTATCGAATAAACCTTATTCGATTAATAGTTTTAAAAACTATATCCATATATATATATAATAAATATATATATATATATACTCGGGAACATCGACTCCCGGTTTAGAAATATGTTCACCTTTTATCCCCTATACTAAGGGTATACGCAACTACTTGCTTATTTCTAGCATAGGTATTATGCAACTATAAGCATTGAAATCAACAGATAGATAACCAGATTACGAAACAGACATGCATATATACCATATTAGCATGCTCCAATATATCGCAAAATTTGCTAATAACAATCATGCAATATCACAAGATAATGCATATACATATATTTACATCACAACAACAGTATAACGGGTAGAAAACTTGCCTGAGCGACTGGGGTTACGAATGGCTCGGGACGAGTCTGGTAACCTATAAACAACAAGTAAGTTGGAATTAAACCAAAATCACTTGTAAATCTATACTTTAACTAACTTAGACTCTAACGCTTGTTTTGCGCTCACTGATTCGCTTAAGCCACTCGGGTACCCTCGGCTCCACCATTTTTAATAATTTAACCTTTACGAGTTTTAAAGCGATTCCTTCGCGAGTGTCTTACCAACTGCCTAACACACTTACCATAAATGTTTCATACATTAATTAACCCTTTTTGGTCTTTAATCTATGTTTCAAAGTAAGGCGAGGGAAAAGTTTCGTTCGCGAAACGCCGTTACTTGAAACGGTCGTTTCTCCTAAACCGTGCATCGGAATCGAACGAACTACATATCAAAACGAAGCTCGTAACATGAGCTATCTAAACATGCAGTGGTCATAATCTAGCAGGGGGTTCTCGGGTCCTAATGCTATGCACAAAAACAGTCCAAAGAAAATCGGACGTTACGACGGCTATGTTTACGCGTTTTCCCCAATTTTAAACCATTCAATACCAACCACAAATCAACCCCAAATCAATCATACAACCAATATCCCTCCAAACCACATCATAACAGCCCCAACAATTGCACATTAACCATTTATACTTATTCCTCACATGAACTAAAAGCTTTACTTAGGTTCTTTAACTAATTACAAGATTTACAACTCCAACAATGCACAAAACCAACTAATCTCTACAAACTCAACCAAACTTCAACAATCAAGCATCATGCCTCACATATGCTATATCAAACACATTCAATCCTAATTACTCAAAACTAAAGCTAGGGTTTGTAGTTTATACCTTCCTTGGAGAGTGGAGAATCAAGAGGATGGCTTGGAATCACCTTTAAAGCCCTTAACCAAGCTTAATCTAAACAAAACTTCAAGAACACAATTTTTAGTTCTTGAAAACACTATTCACCATCTGCTTTGATGATTTATAGAAAAAGATTGGCTTGGAATTAGAAGCTTAAACTTATGGAAGTATGTAACTATCCATGGGGAAGCTTAGATAATTACCTTGCTAATAATAAGTGGAGGAGCTTGAACTTCCATTTTTTAAGAGGAGAACCCGAGAGCTTCATGAAGAAGAAGAAGAATTTTGTGTTTTGCCTTGTCTTGATCTTTGGTTGGTTGATTGGTTTTGTTTTTGATTTAGTAAAGTACCTTCTTGCCCTTGGATTTGTGTGGTTACAAAGCCACCACACCTCCTCCTTTCCATGTCATGCTTATCTCATCCACATGATGTCATCCTTCCTTCCTTGTCCTCTTTCTATTGGTTGGATGACATCATTCCCACTAATCCCTTTGATTAACTTCCTAATCGTTTGCCTAATGACCGCTGATCTGTTATACGGTTCGCTTAACTTTCGTTTTCGTTTATCGTTTGAGGGATCATACCTGGGATCTTATTACTTAGGTTCCCTTAACCTTTCTCAATATATTATATTCCTTTTATGATCCTCTCCTATAATCCTTTAATTTAAATCCTTTTTATCCTGTTACCTTATACTCAATTCTCTCCGTATCTAGTGGATTTCCGGGAAAAATCAAAGTGTTCGGATTTGGATTCTGACGATCTTTACATACACTTATATCCCATATAAAGTACTAATAAAATCTCAGAATATCCATATCAGAACCCCTACATAGTGTGGCATGAAAAGTTTTCTCATTCAGCAAAAACACTATTCATAAGGGTTTCAAAAATTTCCCAAAAATTGGGGTTATTACAGTCTCCCCTCCTTAAAGGATTCCGTCCCGGAATCAGATAGAAATGAATAGGGATACTTTCTTAGTATTGCACTTTCTAACTCTCAAGTCAATTTTCCCACATTGTGGTTCTACCATCAAACTCTGACTAGTTTGATAACCCTTCACCTAAGCACTTGTCCCTTTTCGATCTATAACCCTTTCTGGTTGCTCCATATAGGTTACGTCGGGTTGCATATCTATGCGCTCATATGCCTCTATTTATCTGGCATCTGAATTACACTTCCTTAACATTGATAAGTGAAACACGTTACGACCTGCTACATGTTCGGGGTTAGGGCTAGCTCATATGCTAACTTCCCAAACGTCTTAATATATCCAAGGGTCCAACAATTGTAGTCTTAGCTTTCCTTTCTTTCCGAACCTCATCAATCCTTTCCGAGGGATACCTATAACATTACTAGGTCCCCTATTTCATACTCATTATCCTTTCGTGTCAAATCAACATACTTATCATGACCATCTTGGGCTACTACCAGCCGTCCTCTGATTAGATCTATCATATCCTTGGTCCTTTGGACTACTACTGGTCTGAGCATCTTGCGCTCTACAACTTCATCCTAACATAAGGGAGATCGACATTGTCTTCCCTCAATGATCTCATAAGGCGACATCTCGATAATGACATATGATCTATTGTCGTAAGATAACTCAATCCGAATTAAGTGATCATTCCAAATTCTTTCAAGTCTATTACACAGACTTTCATTATTGCTTTTAACATTAGAGCTTCTGCTTCTCAATACCCATTCTTTTCCAGTTCGTAATCGCTACTACCTTCCGTTCCTAATATTATACTGGTTATACTTTTGCTCGTTAGCATTCTATAACCTTTTAATAACCACGTCAACCTTAGTATCACGAATGTGTTCCCATTCCGCATACTACCACCACTTTATTACTCCTTTTCAGTTGCTTCTATTTTCCAAAATTTGATCAATCAAATAGAAGTAAAGGAATTTGTTGAGAGATCACTAAGATCATGAACACTTGTTATATCGCATAGTTAGTACAGAAGGTGGCCAGCCTTTAGTACTTGACAAGCAATTAAACAATAGCTGGTATCCTACTAGGCTTCTATCACACAGATAGATAGTCATTCGGCAATACCTCCCCTTTCTGGAAGGGTTGTTCTTCTCAGCTTACATGAAATGAAAAGAAGAGAAAAGAACGAACTGAAGAGAATTGTATATATGAAAAAAATATACTGCCACAAAATATCTGGCTTGGAATCTACCTCTGAACTATAGAGGTTTGTCATAGGAGAACAAAACATATATGTATTTATATCAACATCAAGTATTATAGCATCGTATTTCACGTGCCTAAATATTTTCTCTATCCCGTCCATCATTCTATGGACCCATGCTCTTCCTCGAGCTTATACACAATCACCTTTGAAACTCCCTCGACATCGAAAATCGAATCTGGGATCTCATTCTATATATCACTGTTACTAGGATTCTATGCTCGCATCGCAACCTTCCTCGTATAATAATACGGCTCTCTATTGATAAGAAAGAATAAATATTCAATAGGTAGATACTCTACTTAATTAGTCTATCAATGATAACTTATACACTACCACGACCCGATTAGTGGTACTCAATCTCAACACCCATTCCAATACAACTCTCATGGTTGTAATCAGCTCACTACTCGCAGAATCATTGCTGCCTTACTATGGTCCACCACTGACCCACTGTAGTCATTCATTTTCCATGAAATCTTAATAACTAACCATACGGAGTCCATACATCTCGTATCTAATTCTCCTAAGGAGTTAACATAACCACCAATCACAATTTATGAAGAACACTCCAAACTCTGACGTACCTTCATGACATGAAGCAGATAAAAGTGCAGAAGAGTTTCAATCAAAGCAACGATAGCAGGTTAATACCATTCGTAATCATATGCCTTCAATAGAAGACTTAACTCAAAGGTTTGTTTAGTCCTTTTTGAAACATGGTCCTGGCTTATCTCAAGATAGGACCTCCTAAGATAGATAGCCCGTTCATGGCGATTACGCGAATTAAACCTTTACCAACTACTATTACGGTCGGGTATTGCACAGTCATCAGAAGGAAAGTCAATCTTCCAAACCATAATACAACCTTCACAACTTTAACCATCATCACTGTATTCCTCTCGCACGAGCGCCTATAATTATCCTCTTACCTTTAAAGTGTCGGCCACCTCTTTGGCCTTTCCTGATAGTAAAATTTCCTTACAGTCAATGTCACATTAACCATCTCCAAATAAATTTTCTACCTTATTTCAATCACAGCTTATGTGAAGATGTTTTCCTTAAAATCTGATGAGTAAAAAAAATCACCACTTTTCCATAAGTTATTGCCTCAGTCTTTAGAGGTTAATCACTGTCATGACTGACTCTCAATCATAATTAGAACATCTTTTATCTTAAGTCCTAATTGCCCTGAACAATTTCGACCATTATTGGTTCGATCCATACCTTCTCGTGGTTTAACACGTGCCTCACTTGGCATCATTATAATTACGTCATATTTCCTTTATCAACATTTCCATTCTTGAGAATTTTGAATATTACCTTTCTCATTACAAAACCTCTAAGGTTATCCTTGAATCGTTCCTCCTGTATTCCCTAGATACAGGGCATATCAAAATACCATTCACTATTACTAGAACCATTGTCTATATACTTCTGAAAAATTTCTCCACTGATCCTTAAAGGTTATTATTACCTTAATGCTTTCCAATTCATACTGTCAAAACTCATACTATCCCTATCAAGGGTGAAATGCCAACCTTTATGCATTCCCCTAGGATTCGTTTTAAGTTACCGATGTTCTATCCTTAATTCCACCTTTAAAAAGGTACAAGCATCCTTCCATGGATAAATAAAGTCATATATCCCTGATAAGGGTATCTTATTCAATCATTCCCACCTCGATAGTCTATACCGAATTTCACAATAACATCTGTATACAACATGAGGTCAATCCACATGGCCTCCAAAAGATAAAAATGGTTATCCGCTTTTCTTTCCTGATTTGGTAATGATAACATGGATGTTCTGGAAGATATTGGTCATGTTCAACGTGAACTTCTTCTTAATAATTCCTTATTTACTTTTGTTGTTTATCTCAACAGTCATCTCAATGTTGGGATATCTTTCATATCTGGCGTCTCCCTTTCTGGGTATCATGCCACCGGTCTTACACTTTACCTTCTTGAAGGTCACTTCCTTCACCCAATTTTCTTAATTTCTTACTTTCTTGTCTCCTCAGTCTATCCGCGTCTCATTATTTATCCTTCGAATTATCTCAAGGTTTCCTCGAATCTTCCCAACTTACAGGGGATAAAATATATGTATCTCTTATACCTTCAACCATCAATTTAACTCATGGTGAACCACTCTCATCCGGACGATTACCTACTTTTCTATTTCTATTTCTATGGGTCTTTAGGGTTTCCTCATACCCAACTCCCTTATCATTCCTCAACTCTCTTGCCTTTATATTCCTTTCCACTTCAATTTCTTTTTATTTTCCTTTCTCTTATCATTATTTCATGAACCAACACAACATAAGCATTGATTTCAAACATCCCGTCATTCTGGATTCGTGTCTTCAGAACGAATCTTGATAACTTTTACAACTTAGATTCATAATTCATCATACTCGTCTGCCTTTGTTCTGGCTCTTAAGCTTTTACACTATCTCCATAACCTTGGAAGTACTTTCCTGAAAACAATTGACTGAACTTAAATCAGTTTATTATAATCTCTTGCTCCGTGCCTTCCTTGGCCTTTCACCAGCGTGTGGTCTCTCTCTTAGGAGGGTAAGTGACAAAACAGTCTTTTGTGGTTCGTCAATCATTTAGAATCTCAAATGATTCATCTATTTCCTTTAGCCAGGCTCTTGCCTCGACTGGGTCAGCTTGTTCCTTGGAACTCTGAGAGCTTAGCGACTTAAAGGTCTTGAAAGAATTTCTCACCGCATTGTTTCCTCAAGGTGGTGGTTGGGGATAATAGTCTAAGTTCTTTTTAGACAGGTCCATGAATTGCCATATAGGAGTACCGTCTCGGGTCTCCTTTCCTTACTCGCCTTTCTATTTCCTTAGTATGAAATGTTTCATCCTACTCCCCATAATTTGGGTCATCTTTTAATTTAAAATCCTCATTTTCCACTCCATTATGTCATGGGTTCCTTCTATCTTGATGGCGACCTCCCTGACTATCACGTTCAGGGTTTGCTCTAAATCTTATTCCTCAAACTAGCTTTCATCTAAGATCTCATCCTTGCGCTCTTGAACTTTTGGAACCCAAATTCTATAGGAATATCTCATTATTCCCTTATCATCTTTCTCGATATTAACCTCTTTTCTATTTGTTGGCTCTCTGCCTTCATTCATAACTTTTTCTGGCACAATATGATCTTTTCCAATAATTCGGGCTGTATTGCTATCTCAAATAGCTTTTCGGTACCGGCTCCGGTTACCTTCACTACTATTTCCATTTTCTCAAAATCTCTTATAAACTCTCCAAAAGACATTATCATCTTGAGTCTCTCCTTTTTACTAAGGGCATCAGCCACCATATTGGCTTACCCCGAATGATAAAGAATCTGCCAATCATAATTCTTGATTAGCTCTAACCGCCTCCTCTGGCGTATGTTGAGCTCTTTCTTCGTGAAAATGTACTAGAGCACTTATGGCTTAGGTAATTCTTGCACTTCTCTCCATACAAGTAGTGCCTCCAATCCTTAGGGTAAAACTATTGCCACGAGCCTAAGCTCATGAGCGGGGATATCGAATTTCATATTACCTTAATTGTCTTGACATGTACGCGATTACCTTACCGTGCTGCATAAGCACGCACCCTAAGCCCTAGTGCGAAGCGTCACTATACTTCACAAATCTCCTTTTCCATCCGGCAATGCCAGCATAGGGGCCATCACCAATCTTTGCTTCAGTTCTTGAAAGCTGTTCTCGCATTTCTCTGTCCATTCAAACTTCTCAGTCTTACGAGTAGGCCGCGTTAAAGAGGCTACTATCTTTACAACTTGAACGAACCTCCGGTAGTGACCGGCCAATCCTACCTCTGGTAGTTTCCCTAACCATGGTCATCAATTCATCAGTGGTCCTTTATCCAATCCTGTCAGGATCCTCTATGGGGTCCTTCTCAACAACTATCCCTACTAGGACAACATCCTCAATATCAACATCATCCGGTCCTGCATTAGGACACTCTATCGGATCCACAATCTGATCTCCAATTAGTAATAAAACATCATCGCGTTGATGTTCCTCAACTTCAGGGTTCGGAGTCCCGCTACCATATACGATAACGAACTACGCTCCTATCACGATATTTATAAGGGCTCCCATAAGGGTTTTAACTGTCAGTGCTACGTTAGGTAGCCCGACTATGAACTTGGCAAGAGTTCTTATTATCTTAGTTAACTTATTATCTTAACGTCCCATCATCTCTGAGGTTTATAACGCTTAGCTCTGATACCATTTCTGTAACACCCCCAGATCCGGGGTCGGGGATCCGGGTCGTCACGGTCTTTCTTTCCACAATATCACTTCACTTAATTAATAAATAACCTTATGCTGTGACCCCACACTAACACACACCACAACCCGTTATAGTCTCAGAGATGAAATTTAAATAAGTACAAGTCTTTGAATCCACAATTTAAAAGTTATTACAACCCAAAATGATTACTTGATAAATTTACAGTTAATTGCCATTATCTGCCACAAGTTATAATTATACATAATTGATTCTCAAAAGTAGATGGTCTGATCTACAATAGATCTACCTCTGCAGCTATAGCAGCTACAACATCAACGGGAAGACACAGGACGCTTCCCACGCGCTTGCGCTGGGTCTGCTGGAGTCTGGCCATCTTTCCTAACTGTTGTTGTGTGATGAAGAAATAAAGCAAGGGTGAGCAGCAAGCCCACCAAAATAATATGTATAATGATTTACAATATATGAGCCTACTCATAATACTCATGAAAGTCTTGGTCAAAAGAAATGAACCAAGTTTGATATCTTAATGCGATGAAGTCGCAAAATATTCAGTATATATACATATATACTTTTCAAAATATTGGAAGTCCTCTTCCATGCATAATATACACAAAGTCCCAGTGTATAACTGTATAAAAAAAAATATCGTTGCAAGGTGATCTCATATATCTAACCTTGTCTCAACGTTTTTCTGAAAATCTTTGTCATTCATAAGACAATTATTAATTAGATATAAGTTTAAAAGATGAAGTTACAAGATACCCCAATATACTTATATCTTTCCCAAATACTACTTGAACTACCACCGTTCAAGTTATAAATTAGCTTCAAAAGTTCATCACATAGATGAGACTATAAGACAAGATTTGAATAGATTAAATCTTTAAAATATTATCAAAATAAAATGAAGTTACGAGATACTTCATTTGATGCAAACATTATTTTGAAAACTTGACCCTGCCAACACTCAACAATCGCCCAACCGTAGCCTTTCTATCGAAGTGCTTTGGGTAGTGTTGCAGAAATATCCAATTGGATGATGAACTCATTACGGGAGTTTACCGCGCCAGGAAGACCACTTGCGATGATCAGTCGTAGTAGTACAACCCCACCATTTTCTACATGTAGAGGAGAACCTGTCGGATTTACTTGTCAACCGAACACTGAACTCCTAAGGAATGGACCGCCTTAGCGGAACTTCCAGGCCATTTGGGCCAATATAATAAGGCTGGGCCGGCGCTACTCGACCACTTACGCCACTCCTAGTTCAGATGAAATCCATGACTCTGAAACGTAAAGCTCGTTTCCCCCTTTCCCCAAGTAGAAACTTGTTGATACGGCTCCACCAAGAAGTCGTACCTAGTTGGAAAGGAAAACTCACCGATATTTCCCAGGCGATGCCTGTTAATGGATTAACTTGTTCCAAGAATTTTACTTCCCGAATATTGGGTAAGTAATCAAAAACTCTTTTACCAAGACAACAACCTTGTTGCGAATATAAAACACACCACCGAGCCGGATCCCCCAGGTTTTGAGCGAGTATTTAAATCCCCTTTTTAAAAGGAAGATCTTAAATATAAAAATAGTTTTGGGATCCGCTCTAACTTTTGAAAATCATTTTAAAGACTCGAAAACACTTTAAAGAGTGTTTGGAGTAAAACTGATTTAATGAAGTAAATCGGTCCCCAGAATATTTAGAAAATGTCTGAATATTATTATTTAAATAATATTCCCATAAAAATAATCTTTATAAAATAATTGAAGTAGAAGTATTAAAACTTATACTTGAAATGAATAGCAAATAATCAAAGATATACTTATACGAAAGTAATATCTTTATTTGAATAATCAAAAATAAGTTTGATTATCGACACCTTATTCTTTAATAAATTAAAGAATATATCTCAGCAAATAATCGGAGTCATAGATCCTCAAATGAATATTCAAATAATATTCAATAAATAAAATAAGCTGAGTCAAAATACCTCGAATGAATATTATAAATAATATTCATTAAATAAAATAAAGGAGTCATACATCCTCAAATGAATATTCAAATAATATTCAAAAAATAATGTAAAGGAGTCATACGCCTTCGAATAATATTTGAAATAATATTCAATAATAAAATAAAGTTAAAGTTATCGAATAAACCTTATTCGATTAATAGTTTTAAAAACTATATCCATATATATATATATAAATAAATAAATATATATATATATATACTCGGGAACATCGACTCCCGGTTTAGAAATATGTTCACCTTTTATCCCTTATACTAAGGGTATACGCAACTACTTGCTTATTTCTAGCATAGGTATTATGCAACTATAAGCATTGAAATCAACAGATAGATAACCAGATTACGAAACAGACATGCATATATACCATATTAGCATGCTCCAATATATCGCAAAATTTGCTAATAACAATCATGCAATATCACAAGATAATGCATATACATATATTTACATCACAACAACAGTATAACGGGTAGAAAACTTGCCTGAGCAACTGGGGTTACGAATGGCTCGGGACGAGTCTGGTAACCTATAAACAACAAGTAAGTTGGAATTAAACCAAAATCACTTGTAAATCTATACTTTAACTAACTTAGACTCTAACGCTTGTTTTGCGCTCACTGATTCGCTTAAGCCACTCGGGTACCCTCGGCTCCACCATTTTTAATAATTTAACCTTTACGAGTTTTAAAGCGATTCCTTCGCGAGTGTCTTACCAACTGCCTAACACACTTACCATAAATGTTTCATACATTAATTAACCCTTTTTGGTCTTTAATCTATGTTTCAAAGTAAGGCGAGGGAAAAAGTTTCGTTCGCGAAACGCCGTTACTTGAAACGGTCGTTTCTCCTAAACCGTGCATCGGAATCGAACGAACTACATATCAAAACGAAGCTCGTAACATGAGCTATCTAAACATGGCAGTGGTCATAATCTAGCAGGGGGTTCTCGGGTCCTAATGCTATGCACAAAAACAGTCCAAAGAAAATCGGACGTTACGACGGCTATGTTTACGCGTTTTCCCAATTTTAAACCATTCAATACCAACCACAAATCAACCCCAAATCAATCATACAACCAATATCCCTCCAAACCACATCATAACAGCCCCAACAATTGCACATTAACCATTTATACTTATTCCTCACATGAACTAAAAGCTTTACTTAGGTTCTTTAACTAATTACCAAGATTTACAACTCCAACAATGCAACAAAACCAACTAATCTCTACAAACTCAACCAAACTTCAACCAATCAAGCATCATGCCTCACATATGCTATATCAAACACATTCAATCCTAATTACTCAAAACTAAAGCTAGGGTTTGTAGTTTATACCTTCCTTGGAGAGTGGAGAATCAAGAGGATGGCTTGGAATCACCTTTAAAGCCCTTAACCAAGCTTAATCTAAACAAAACTTCAAGAACACAATTTTTAGTTCTTGAAAACACTATTCACCATCTTCTTTGATGATTTATAGAAAAAGATTGGCTTGGAATTAGAAGCTTAAACTTATAGGAAGTATGTAACTATCCATGGGGAAGCTTAGATAATTACCTTGCTAAATAATAAGTGGAGGAGCTTGAACTTCCATTTTTTAAGAGGAGAACCCGAGAGCTTCATGAAGAAGAAGAAGAATTTTGTGTTTTGCCTTGTCTTGATCTTTTGGTTGGTTGATTTGGTTTTGTTTTTGATTTAGTAAAGTACCTTCTTGCCCTTGGATTTGTGTGGTTACAAAGCCACCACACCTCCTCCTTTCCATGTCATGCTTATCTCATCCACATGATGTCATCCTTCCTTCCTTGTCCTCTTTCTATTGGTTGGATGACATCATTCCCACTAATCCCTTTGATTAACTTCCTAATCGTTTGCCTAATGACCGCTGATCTGTTATACGGTTCGCTTAACTTTCGTTTTCGTTTATCGTTTGAGGGATCATACCTGGGATCTTATTACTTAGGTTCCCTTAACCTTTCTCAATATATTATATTCCTTTTATGATCCTCTCCTATAATCCTTTAATTTAAATCCTTTTTATCCTGTTACCTTATACTCAATTCTCTCCGTATCTAGTGGATTTCCGGGAAAAATCAAAGTGTTCGGATTTGGATTCTGACGATCTTTACATACACTTATATCCCATATAAAGTACTAATAAAATCTCAGAATATCCATATCAGAACCCCTACATAGTGTGGCATGAAAAGTTTTCTCATTCAGCAAAAACACTATTCATAAGGGTTTCAAAAATTTCCCAAAAATTGGGGTTATTACATTGCATCTAGGTTCAATTCACCAATCTCCAAAAAAATGTTTAATCTCTTGAAAATTTCTCTTTTAAGTAAGTATCTTTTATAAAATTGATGACAGGAGGAATTTACAAAGATTCCAGATAAAGATATCAATTGTTCCGTTTTCAAGGGATTCTAGACAATAGAATTACAATTATAAATCAAAGGTTATAAAGTAGGAACTAATAATAAATAACTCACAAGATCAAGAATCATATACATGGTATCATAAAGTTCAATGACTAAGGAAGAAAGTATTAAAGGAAGTACATCAATAATCAATAGGTTAAGGCAAAATAGTTGCATATGTTAATGTAAAAGCATTGATCAGTATAAGCATTTCCTTGTGGGTATAAATTTGGAATCACGAACGATAGGGTTGAGAGACTTGCATAAAATAGAAACACTTCCAATGACCATAAGTTGTAATATAGAATACTTGCATAAAATGAGTTACGAAAGAGAGCCACTTGCATATAATAAGTTTGGCAATGGAGGAACACTTGCCTCTTCAAATGACCTTAGCTAACACAAAAGCAACCTTGAGCTCCCCTACTTGACTTTGATGGCAAGAATCTTTCCTCTATCATCACTTGAACCTACACATATAATACAACCTCATTACTAGAGTATCTATACACAACTCGAACTACTCTGATATACCTATTCGACTCTAATGCAGCACATACGTATTACTTATACGAGTTCACTTATTATAATGCATTTCTATCACATAATCACTTAGTTCACATATTCACATATATTTACAAGTAATCACATAGTAACATGGCATATAGTGTTAGTCCCAAAGTATCGTAGAAGGGGGGTTGAATACGATACCTACAATCTTTTTCGATTCATTTCAAGTTCTTCGTTAAAAGTACGGAATAAAAATAACACAATACAATTCGAGGAATATATCGTTTTATTAATATAAACCTTGAGGTTGCTACAATCTAATCAAGGTATTGATTAGCTCCAATAAATTCAGCAGCATAACAGTATGTTTACAAGAGTAATAAATGTGAAGCTTTAATGGAGCTCCCGTAAACTTTCTGTGGTTGCTGAAGAAGATAACTAACTTAATTACATTCGTTCAGCTTTTATTGTAGACTTTCAAATTTAATGGACAGGTGGCAGTCTTGTGTCCACACATTCCATTTAAATCTATTGCAATAAAATCAATGAATATGCAACTCTTCTATGACGACTAAGCTTTGTGGCGACCAGGTAGCCACTGTGCCTTCTTCTATGGCGTCTAAGCTTTGTGGCGACCAGGTAGCCCCTGTGCTTTCTTCTGTGGTGACTAAGTTTTGTGGCGACATTTCTGTGGCGACCAGATAGACACTGTCTACTTCTGTGGTGACTTGAGCTTCTATGGCGACCAAGTAGTAACATGTTACTTCTGTGGCGACTAGAGCTTCTATGGCGACCAAGTAGTAACAGGTTGCTTCTGTGGCAACTAGAGCTTCTATGGTGACCAAGTAGTAACAGGTTGCTTTTGTGGCGACTAGAGCTTCTATGGTGACCATAGTGGAAGACTGTTATGAGTTAGAGTATTCTTGCTTTTGCCAAATCATTCTTTATTATATCAACATTTTCTTATGTAATTGAATCAAAACTCCTTCTTTAATGGTGATATTTGGTGCACTGGTCTGGTGCACAAACAACTAGCATTGAGAGAATTTCAATTCTATTTAACTTGAGTTTCTGAGCTGATACAGATTGATGTTTATCCATTGCTTCTTTCACTAAACCCTTGATCTGTAACACTTGGAATCAATTCATGTAACTGATGCTTAAAGTCCCTTGTTCTTATTCTTCATGGCTGCTTGAACATTACAATGAACTTCTTCCCATAATCTGTTAGAGGACTTAAAGAGTCAATTGCATCTTTTGATTCTTTGTGTTTATCCTGTCTTCATCTGTAGGGTTCCTGTGCTTCATAGTTTAATATTGTTTATCTGTTTCTATTTTCATGTTGAGTTATAAATCCTCGATTACATGTTACATTACATTATGCTTTACAATCTCCCCCTATTGTTAGAGTTCGACAAGCAAATCCCTAAGGATAACTCAACTAATAATAAGAAAAAGTACAATCTCAAAACAGATAAAGATATTAAAGATATTCTGGATTACATATTCAATTCTAGATTTCTTAAGATACAAATTAAAAAGATGTGTTCCTCTAGTCTGAACATATATTCTATGTCTTCTTTGTTCTTGTTCTCTTCTGCTTCCTGCTTCCTTCTCCTTCCTGAGGCTGATCAGATTTTCTCTTAGAGGCTTTTTTCTTGGGGTCTGAAGGTTTTGGAGGAGACTCTTTCATCTCATTCAATTTAGCTTGCACACAATCATGAGCTTCTATCTCAAGTGCATTGACTGGAGGTGGATTATTCAGTTCATGAAGCATTATCTCAAGATATTTGACTTTGGTGCACTTAGGAACAAGATCAAATGATAGTGATGATTTTCTGGACATTACGAAGACTGTTATCCTTTTAGGATGTCCTCGTACTCTCTTGGTGCCATTGATTGATTCTTCTTCCATCACTTCATCAAGTATCTTAATGATAGGAATCAAAGTAACCTTGTCTTCTTTATATGTGGATAGTTTGACATCCATCAAGGCTTGTTGTATTGAGTCTGATTCACTTGTCCTGAAGTCTTCGATTCTGATCTTGCTTTTGTTAATTCTAAAGACTAACTCCCCTTCACTGTCAGTGCTGATTATGGGTTCATTGAATTTCAGAAGATTAATCTTTGCTTCCCCGTTGATGAACACCATCTCATGATACGCTCTCGTAACCTTCTTCATATCCTTCTCTGTGTCTCTGATCATCTTATCATTGAGCCTATAAGCATATAAAACTTCAGCAGTTTTGAAGTCTGCTTCTGATCTCTTAACACTTGGAGCTTCCAGTTTAGCTCTTTTGCTCCTGAGTTGACTTTCCAGGAAAGTAAGTTGTAGATAATGAATGGTTCTTATGTGTTGGTCAGACATGGTGATGTTTTGCATGCTACCACCTGCAAATACTTTGATCACGAATGGATACATAAATGCTTGAGGAGATACATCCATCATCATTCTCCAAAGTTTGTCTCTGAAGTATTCGTTCTCATTTGATTTCAACCATGGGATTTTTAATGTTAGGACAAATAGTTCAACAATGTTCAACTTTTTCAGTACACTGGTAGACACCTTCATCTGTAGACCATCTATGTGATTGATAGTGATTCTCCATCTATTCTTTAGAATGTTCACAGTAGTTCCAGTAATTATTTTGTTGAACTGATCATAGAACTCATGGATGTTATCATGTTCCTTTCTGTAATGTTCCACAGTTCTCAGCAGATTAGAGTTACTAGGGTCTGAATAGTGATATGTTGCTGGTTTGTACATTTTCTTCTTTATATCTTCCCATTTGCTTCTTTTCCTGTTAGCTAGAAGATATGCTTCTCTTTCTTCTCTATTCCTCCTTCTTTGAATAGCTATTTGAATTCTTGCTTTTAATCTTTCCATTTCTTCTTGAATCTCTATATAAGAGCGATTTATTTTCTCTGAAAGTCCATAGAACAGACAGTCGTCTGAGAAAGCATCTTCATCTTCAAACTCCTCATCCTCAGAGATGATCTTTCTTTCATCTGTAGCCACTTCCTCGAATATTGGCTCACACCCCATCGGAACATCACTTTCATCTATTTCATCTTCTTATAGTTCGTCTTCAGAGAATAAGGGTTTTGGAGCATATATCTGAGATAACAGATTTCTCTGTGTTATAATGATTTGGCTCAAATGTCCTGATTGCTCCCCCTGAGATGTTGCACTCTCCTTAGAAAATCTTTCCTTGAGGAGCACCCTTTCATCAATTCTCTCTTCTAGTTCTGCCTCCATCTCATCTCCAAATTCATCATAAGTACCAATAGTCTGAAAGGCATCTTGAAGTATATTAACAGCAACGTCTACTTTTTCTTGTTCTACTACCCTTTTCTCCCCCTCAGTTGGGTTATCCTTCAGAGCTGGTGTTGATTGAGCATGTAAGGTTGAAACAGAGATCTCAATAGAAATATGCAGTTGCTTGCTGACTGAGGTCATTGGCACAGTACTGGCAAGAGCTGCTTCAGATGAGACCAGGATATGTGCTTGCTTGCTAACTGAGAGCTTTGGCTCAGTGCTGGCAATTACTTTTCCTTTACCTGTATGAGAGAGAGATCGCACAACGAATTCCCGTAAGCTAGCGAATGCTGCTTGTTGATGTTCAAGTTGATCGGAAAGACTAGCGATCTGATGATCCCTGAGAGATAGTTATGTCTGAAAATGTTGATCTTTAAGAGCCAGCTGTTCTTTGAGATAACTGTCTTTGAAAGCCAGCTGCTCTTCAAGATAGGATTTAGTGACATAGTTTGAGAGATCTATAGGTGTAGTTTGGATGGTAGGTGTCTCACAGGCTTCTTGCAGTGTATCTCTCAGCACTCTATCACTTGGTTTAGGGTCATGTGTGTCACTCGTTCTCACATGTTCACTCCGCTTAAAGCTCTGAATTCCAAGTGTACCTGCAGAAGATACTGGAGCCATCCTTAAGGAGGTCAGCAGTGGTGCAATGGGAGTTCGCAATTCCCGATCCTTGTCTGAGACAAGTTGCCTGTCATCAGGAGATAACTCATCCAGAGTTAGAATCTTTGGGAGGAGCACTGGGGTCGTCATATTTGGCATCTGAACCATAACTTCCCCTTGTATCTGTGAAGATACATTCCCCTTAGGCTCACTAGTTAAATCTAGTTCATCCCCAATGGGTTGTTGATCCGCGCCTATATCAGATCCACTATCCGCAGATGCATCCAGGTTTATTAGTCCTAGGGAGGTAAGTGTTGTGCTAGGTTTGGCAGCAATTACAACACTCTCTCCTAACACCTGTGAAAGCAGTTGATCCATTGAAAGACCTTTAACATGATATTCTAACCATAAGATGGTTGAATGCCCTGTTTCCGTCAATACTTCCTCACCAAATAGGACTCTTCTAATCGACTTATTTAATGCTTCACGAGCTTGGATATTGGATAGTGTGTTTGACTCGTTACAGGATATCGTGGCCGATGGGCGAATTTCAATAGATCTACCTTGTTGAGAAGATAGATCTAGTAACTGTTTAGTTGCCTTTTTAGCCAGAGAATCCTTTTGAGAAGATACCTGGAGGTTTACAGTTGTCTCAGGAAATTCACTTCTTTGCTTCAAAGGAGATAGATTTGTGGGTTCTCTTAAAGTACATTCCTTATTTGCTGCCTCTAATGTAGTTTCTCCCTCTATATGCATGGGGTCCTTATACTCCAGGGTTTGGGCTAGGAGAGTTGAAGGTGTTTGATTGGGCTCTAGAAGGTTGTTATGAATTTATGGTATGCCAAATTCACTCCCTCTCCTATCTACTTGTTCAATAAGTAGTTATGTGTGATGTGGGTCAAGATGTAATTTATCTATACTAATGAAATCAGAGCATGCTTCACATGTATTACTCATAGCAGATGTACCCATACCTGAGAAAGATGATCTGTAGATAGATGTATTAGAGTGAGTAGACTCAGTAGCTTGAGGAGGTTGTCTAGCAGCTTCAGGTTGAGGTTGTGGAGAGTTATTAGGTTCACCTTCTTGTTGTGGTTCAACCTCATCCTCTGCTTGATCACCATGTTCAGGCTCAAGTTGATCTGCTTCTTCATCCATGTTCTCTTCAGGTGCATGAGCAATGTCTTGCTGTGGTGCATTTTCAGCTTGAGGTTCACCTTCATCATCTTTATCTTCATATTGAGCATTGATGGTAGCAAAGACATCTATCATATGGTCTGTTAGGAAAGTAGCGTTTGTATTTGGATAGTTTCCTTTCTTGTGCAATTTAGTCACTATCAACGGGGAAAAGATGGGAGGATCTTCTAAGATGTCACTGTGAATTGATGCCTTTTGTGCTTCTAACAGTTTTCCATTGAGCACAATTTGAAGAAACCTTGCGTATAAGATGAAGTTTTGATGTTGAGATTGGTTCTCTAAAATATGCTTCATGAATAAATGCCCGTAGTTGATGCGAAGATCATTTGTGATAGCAACCCCAACAATTTGATTGAAATTAGTTAGTCCATGGAATCCACCAGTCTTGGGAGCCAAGCAGTGAGATAATATGTTGAAATACAGATTCCATTCCTTTGGAAGATGACTTTTGTTGAAGTGCTTAGGAAAATCGTCATTCCCTGTCAATGTGCTTCTTATTGCTCTGAAAAAGCTGAGTAATTCCAAGTCTTCTGGTATGGCATTAAAATCATTATGAGGTAACTGAAGATGTTCATTTAAATCGTCTTCTGTGATTCTGATGGTATCATCACCTATAACAAAGGAAAAGGCCAAGATGTTCACCATCAGAGGAGTTTGTTGATGTTCTATGCACATGCCTGAGAAGCTCAACATTCAATTTCACATTAGTAGATAATGCGAAGCACACAATGGAGTGTTCATTTAGAAAACGGATCCATGTCTCAAAATGTACCATTTTAACTGGATCACGTTCAATAATAGAAACAAAATTTGTTTTTGGAATCTGAATATTATTCGCCATTTAATTAAAAATGAGAATAAAATTTGGATTTATAACAAATAAATGTGCCCTTCGAATTATAAGATAAATTAACTCATAACAAACTTCTAACACACACTCAATAAATTAACCAAACACAGCCTTAAATAATAATCAAATCGAAATGAACTCTAATTATCAATGTTATGCCAAACAGTTCCTTAAGCCCAAGAACTAGGACAAATCGATCTCCTAAAATCCACAGTGAAACTTGTAGATTTTGATATCAAAATACTCCTAATGACCTGGGCTTTTAAAAACTATAAAAATTATAAAATTTGGCAGTACTTTGTTAGGGTTTTGATCGAGAGAAAAAATTCCTTTTTCTCCCTTGCGACTGCTTTGTGCTGTGTGTGTGTATATATATAACTGAACTGAATGGAATTGTGTATATATATACTTACAAAAGCAGACATTGAAATCTTAAGTGCTATGTGGCGACCAGTATAGAAGGAACTCCCCTGTGGCGATAACAGGGTGACAATAACTTAGAATTATTCTAAGTTATTTCCTCTGTGGCGACCACATGAGGATTTCACTTAGAATTTTTCTACGTGAACTTCTCTGTGGTGACCACAGGAGGAGTATACTTAGAAATTTTTCCAAGTGAACTTCTCTGTGGCGACTACAGGAGGAGTATACTTAGAAATTTTTTTAAGTGAACTTCTCTGTGGCGACCACTAGCACTCGAGAATTTTAGATTTTCACAAAGTTCATTCTTTTCAAGAATTGAATTTTGTGCTGCTATTATTACAATTTTAACAGATTCTTTTAAATATTTTTAAATTTAAAAGATATTAAAATCGATAAATCACAATTATTTTTCACCACTATACAATTATTATCATTAAATTGATAATACCATATTTTTGTGAAAAATGATTATGCTGCAACCTATGAAATTAATTTCAATGAACCCCTTTAAATATAAATTATTTAAAGTCCACTGAAATTGAATTAAATAGCTTTATCAATATGAATGTGCCAAAACATATATATATTGTATGCAAGCACATAAATGATTGAATTACGAGAAATAATTAATGGCATGTAAATTTAGATGTCCTTAAAATATATAAATTAAATAACAAGTGAATTTAATCAAGATAAATTGCAGTTTTGTCTTCTAAAATTAATTAGAAAGATTTAATATCCCAAGCTCACTAACCAACTTAGAGAAAGTGTTTTCATCAAGTGGTTTGGTGAAGATGTCTGCAATTTGATCCTCTGTGGGTATAAACTGTAACTCCACAGTTCCATTTGTGACATGCTCTCTGATAAAGTGAAACCTGATATCAATGTGCTTTGTTCTTGAGTGCTGAACTGGGTTGTTTGAGATAGTTATTGTTTGAGATAGCTATTGCACTTGTATTGTCACAGAATATTGGAATATTTGATACCAACAGACCATAATCCCAGAGTTGGTTCCTCATCCACAAGATTTGAGCACAACAGCTTCCAGCAGCTATATATTCAGCTTCAGCAGTTGATGTAGATACTGAGTGCTGCTTCTTGCTATGCCAGGATACCAATCTTCTCCCATGAAACTGGCAGCTTCCTGATGTACTTTTCCGGTCAATCTTACAACCTGCAAAATCTGAATCTATATAGCCAACTAGGTCAAAACCTGTACCTTTAGGGTACCAAATTCCAAGATTTGGAGCTCCCTTAAGGTATCTAAATATTCTTTTAACAGCTATAAGATGAGACTCTTTTGGTTCAGCTTGAAATCTAGCACATAAACATGTTGCAAAGATAATATCTGGTCTACTTGTTGTGAGATAAAGTAATGAGCCTATCATACCTCTGTAGCTTGTGATGTCAAGTTTCTTACCAGTCTTGTCCTGATCAAGCTTAGAGGCTGTTGGCATGGGAGTCTTTGCTGGAGTTGAATCTTCTAGATTATACTTCTTGAGAAGTTCTCTGATATACTTGGATTGACAAATGAATATACCATCTTTCCTTTGACTCACTTGTATTCCAAGAAAGTAGATCAACTCTCCCATCATGCTCATCTCTTACTTACTCTGCATTAGCTTAGAGAATCTCTTGCAAAGATCATCATTAGTAAAACCAAATATAATATCATCAACATATACTTGAACTAATATTATATCAGATTTATGCATTTTATGAAACAGAATTTTATCTATGACACCTCTAGTAAAACCATTTTCAAGTAAAAACTTAGAGAGAGTGTCATACCATGTCATTGAAGCTTGTTTAAGACCATAAAGAGCTTTGAATAGAAAGTATACAAAATCAGCCAGATTTGGATTTTCAAAACCTGGAGGTTGTTCCACATACACTTCTTCTTCTAGCTCCCCATTCAGGAATGCACTCTTCACGTCTATTTGATAAACTTTGAATTCTGAATGTGCTGCGAATGCTAGAAACATCCTGATTGCCTCAAGTCTAGTCACTGGTGCATATGTTTCATCATAATCAATACCCTCTTCTTAAGAGTAACCTTTAGCTACCAGTCTGGCCTTGTTTCTCGTTACAATGCCATCTTCATCTAGCTTGTTCCTGAATACCCTTTTAGTGCATATCACTGACTTGTCCTTTGGTCGAGGTACCAGCTTTCATACCTTCTGCCTCTCAAACTGATTGAGTTCTTCTTGCATAGGAAATAACCCAATCTGGATCTTCCAGTGCCTCATCCACTTTCTTAGGTGCCATTTCTGAAAGAAACCCTAAAAAGTGACATTCATTCTGAGTGGCATGTCTAGTTCTTACTCATGTGTCAGGATCACTAATGATCAACTCAAAGGGATGGTCTATGTTCTAAACTCTTTGACGAGGCATATATGATCTTGATGTTTTCCCTTGTTTAGTCTGATATTGAGTGTGAACTGTAGATCCTCTTCCTGCTCCCCTTGAGTTACTGCAACCATGACTGGATGATTCTGATCTTGGTGTAGTGGTTCTTGAAGGTGTTCCTGTAAGATTATCATAATCATTGTTTCCACCATTACCACCACTTGATCCTGAATCATGAACGTACTCTTAAAGGAAATGATCTTTACATGGAAATGGCATTGCCATATACTGTAGATGTATTTCTAGCAATCTCAGGTTCTATTATCTCCAAAGGATCATCTGATAGATTTTCAAATTCCAGAGATTCAGAATCCTTTTCTCTTTACAGGCTTGCCAACTTGGTGTCATCGAAGGTTACATTAAGGCTTTTAATAACCTTCTGATCAGTAATCATATAAACCCTGTAAGCTTTATATTCCAAAGAGTAGCCAAGAAATATGCCTTCTTCTGCCTTAGCATCAAACTTTCCTAGATGTTCATTTCCTTCCTTCAACACAAAGCATTTAGCACCAAACACATGAAAGTATTTCAGTGTTGGTTTCTTGTCAGCCATTATCTCATAAGGAGTCTTGTCATGATCTTTATTAATCATGGTATGATTTTGAGTGTAACACGCTCTGTTAACAGCTTCAGCCCAAAAGTAAGTAGAAAGTCTTGTTTCATATAGCATAGTCCTTGCTGCTTCAACCAGGGTACAATTCTTCCTTTCTACTACCCCGTTTTATTGTGGAGTTCTTGGAGCTGAATACTGTCTCGAAATACCTTTCTCTGTACATAATTCATTTAGAAATGCATTCTTGAATTCTGTCCCATTATCTGATCTGATCTTCCTGACAGGTAATTTTGCTTTCAACTCAATTTTCTTTATATGATCCACTATTAGCTGAGGTTCTTCATCCTTGGATTGTAAGAACAACACCCATGTGTACTTAGAGAAGTCATCGACCATCACTAAATCATATCTTTTCCTTGATAGTGACAACACATTCACTGGACCAAATAAATCCATGTGAATCAACTGAAGAGGTTCAGTTATGCTTGTCATTTCCTTGCTTCTATGTGATGCTTTCTTTGATTTCCCTTTTTCACATGCTTCACAGAGTCCTTCTTGACAGAATTCCATCTCCCTTTTTCTGACTAGACAGATAGACTCTTGTGTATCACTTTTGGGCAGATGGCTGTAGCACTGTTGTACTTTTGACTAGATCAAACTATGTATTTCTCGCATTATGTATATATTTGTTTCCTTTCAGTTCAGTTCCTTAGTGACGAGATCACTGTTTTTATCATTATTATTACTGCACTTCTTCTAGAACTGTCATAATATAATAGAACTGCGAGATACATTCTCCCCATTATAGAAATGTGCAAGGCACAATGTTGTGTATGATTGTGACCTAACGTTGAATTTCCCAAAAAAAAAAAATTATCAGTATCATGCCGCCAAGAAAGATTGGAACTAGGGCGAACCCTGGATCTGAGGACCAGGGAAGCCATAACCAGGACGATAGGAACCAGGAACACAGTGAAGAGGAAGACGAGGATTATGTTGAACAGGATGACTCCCTGTATGAAGAGGAGGAGGAAACATATGATGTTGAGGGATTTGAGATAGAGGCTGAAGAAGGAGAAACTGAGGTTGAGCAACCAGTACCAAACCCAGGCATGGATCCCATGGGCCAGTTCATGCAACTACTAAGGCAGAACTTGGAACGCCAACCCAACCCACCCCCTCAAGGAAATAACAATGATGTGGCAAACTCTTTCAGGGCTTTTAAGTCCCTTAAGCCCCCTGAGTTCCACGGATCAGCCGACCCAGTTGAGGCAAGGGCATGGCTGAAGGAAATGGAGAAATCCTTTGAGATTCTGAGTACCGATGAGGCACAGAAGACTGTATTTGCTACCTACCTTCTGAAAGGAGAGGCCAACTACTGGTGGGAGGCCAAGAAAAATATGGAGACAGATACTATTATAACCTAGGAGAGGTTCAGTCAGTTGTTTTTGGGAAAGTATTTCCTGAGGTTTATGGAGAACAAGATGGAGCTCAAGTTCTTGGAGCTAAAGCAGAATAACTTATCTATAGCAGAGTACGAAGCAAAATTTACCGAGTTATCAAGGTTTGTGCCGGAGTTTGTGAGCATCGAGGAAAAGAAAGCTAGGAGGTTTCAGCAGGGACTGGAACCGTGGATTCAGAATAGGGTGGCAATCCTTGAGCTTACGGATTATGCCACTCTGGTGCAAAAGGCAACAATTGTAGAAGCCGGAAGTGAACAGATGCAGAAGGAAAGAGAGAAGAAGGGAATAAAGAGGAAAAGTATGAGCATGGGTGGAGGTTCCGCAGGAGGGAGCTTCCTAACTAGATTTAATCGAGGAGCAGTGTCCCTACCGGGAAAGAACACTGGGTTTAAGCGGCCAATGAGTGTGAATGTGAGCCAGAGCGGCCAGAAGTCAAGAATGTCCTATTCCAACCAATATCGACCCCCACTGCCAGCCTGTAACACTTGTGGAAGGATGCATACTGGAAAGTGTAAAGGAAAGCCAGTAACCTGCTTTAAGTGCGGCCGAGAGGGTCACTATTCAACTAAGTGCCCTTCATCAACCCCTGCTGTCATTCCAACCACCACTTCTCATCAGTGTGGACTCCCGGGTCATTGGAAGAGGGAATGCCCAATGAACAAACCAGCAGCTTCTGGAGCCAGCAGGGCTGCCTCCAATAAGCCACCTACTGCGAGGACTTTCAACATGACAGTCCAGGATGCTATGAAAGACTCAGATGTGATAGCAGGTACCCTTTCTCAAAATTCAGTCAATGCAAATGTTTTATTTGATTCGGGAGCAACTAAATCTTTTATATCTAAGGACTTTGCGCGTAAATTAAGACTTAAGGCTGAACCCTTAATAGAACCCTTACAAGTAGAAACAGCCAATCATGAAGTTATTCCTGTTAACCAGATTCACCCCGCCTGTGAGTTAGGCATAGGGGAACAATCTTTTAGTGTTGATCTGATTTCTTTTAAATTAGGGGAGTTTGATGTAATTTTGGGAATGGACTGGCTATCTAGCAATGATGCTCAGATAGACTGTAAAGGGGAAGAAAGTTAAGTTGAATATCCCAGGAAAGAAAGAAGTCATATTTAGGGGAAAGAGGCAGACGCAGAAATTTTTGACCATAGCCCAGGCCAAAAGGATGCTACGAAAAGGAAATGAGGCTTACCTAGCCTATGTGGTGGACACGCAGAAGGAGGTGCCCAACTTACAAGATATTCCGGTAGTCAACAAATTTGAAGATGTATTCCCACAAGACCTTCCGGGATTACCACCCGATAGAGTGATTGAATTTGCTATTGAGTTGGCCCCAGGGACGACGCCAGTTTCAAAAGCACCTTACCGGTTAGCCCCATTAGAAATGAAGGAATTAGCTACTCAATTGCAGGAACTCTTGGATAAGGGTATGATAAGACCCAGTGTGTCTCCGTGGGGAGCACCAGTGTTATTTGTTAAGAAGAAGGATGGGAGCATGAGGCTATGCATCGACTACCGAGAGTTGAACAAGCTAACCATAAAGAACAAGTACCCGTTACCTAGAATAGACGATCTATTCGACCAGCTAAAGGATGTTGTTTATTTTTCCAAGATTGACCTAAGAACTGGATATCACCAGCTAAAGATTAAACCCGAAGATATTCCCAAGACCGCGTCCCGTACCATGTATGGGCACTATGAGTTCTTGGTAATGTCCTTTGGATTAACCAACGCCCCAGCGGCTTTCATGGATTTAATGAACAGAGTATTTAAGAAGTACTTGGACAAGTGTGTGATAGTTTTTATCGATGATATTTTAATCTACTCAAGGACTGAGGCAGAACATGCAGAGCATTTGAGGATAGCTCTAGGAATACTCAGAGAGGATCAGTTATATGCCAAATTCTCGAAGTGTGAATTCTGGCGTAATGAAGTACAGTTTTTAGGACATGTGATCAATAAAGAAGGAGTATTGGTCGACCCCTCCAAGATAGAGGCGGTCTCAAATTGGGAAAGGCCAACCACACCCATAGAGGTAAGGAGTTTCATAGGATTGGCCGGCTACTATCGTAGATTTGTACAGGACTTTGCGAAGATCGCAGCCCCTTTGACACGACTTACTCGTAAGATAGAGAAGTTTGAATGGACGGAAAAATGCGAGAACAGTTTTCAAGAATTAAAGAAAAGGTTGGTAACGGCCCCGGTATTGGCATTGCCAGACGGAAAAGGAGATTTTGTGATATATAGTGACGCGTCGCACAAAGGATTAGGGTGTGTGCTTATGCAGCATGGTAAGGTGATTGCATATGCGTCGAGACAACTGAAGGAATACGAGATTAGATATCCTACTCATGACCTTGAGCTCACGGCAATAGTTTTTGCCTTAAAGATTTGGAGGCACTACTTGTATGGAGAGAAGTGCGAGATTTTCACAGACCATAAGAGCCTCAAGTACATATTTACGCAGAAAGAGCTCAACATGCGCCAGAGGAGATGGTTAGAGCTAATCAAGGACTATGATTGTGAGATTCTCTATCATCCGGGGAAAGCCAATATGGTGGCTGATGCCCTTAGTAGAAAGGAAAGACTCAGAATGATAATGACTTCGGAAGAATTGATAAAGGATTTCGAGAGAATGGAAATAGAAGTAGAGGTAATCGGAACCGGAACTGAAAAGCTGTTTGAGATCTCGATGCAGCCAGAGTTATTGGAAAAGATCAGATTGTGCCAAGAGAAAGTAATGAATGAAGGCAGAGAGTCAATGACTGGAGAAGAGATCCATACTGAGAGAGATGATAAAGGGATAATGAGGTACTCCTACCGGATTTGGGTTCCGAACTTTCAAGAGCTTAAAGACGAGATTTTGGATGAAAGCCATAGTTCAAGGTATTCCATTCACCCGGGAAGCACCAAGATGTATAGGGATTTGAAGGAGTATTACTGGTGGCCCGACATGAAGAGGGACGTAGCAGAATGGGTAAGAAAATGTTTGACTTGCTAAAGAGTAAAGGCAGAGCACCAGAGACCCAGTGGACTTTTACGACCCCTGGAGATTCCCGAATGGAAATGGGAACAGATAGCCATGGATTTTGTTGTCGGTTTACCAAGGACGAAAGCTAACCATGATGCCATATGGGTGATTATAGACCGACTGACAAAGTCAGCCCATTTCATTCCTATCAATGAGAGATACACAGTCGATAGACTAATGGACATTTACCTTAAGGAAATAGTGACGCGACATGGAGTCCCAGCGTCCATTGTCTCAGACCGAGACCCCAGGTTCAACTCCAGATTTTGGAGGAGCTTTCAAGAATGTGCGGGGACCAAGTTAAATATGAGTACCGCTTACCATCCTCAGACGGATGGGCAGAGTGAAAGGACCATCCAGACACTAGAGGATATGTTGAGAGTCTGCGCAATAGACTTTAAAGGAAGTTGGGATGATCACTTTCCGTTGATCGAGTTTTCTTATAATAATAGCTTTCATGCTAGCATCGAAATGCCGCCTTATGAGGCTCTGTACGGAAGAAGGTGTCGATCTCCCTTATACTGGGATGAAGTAGGAGAGCGGAAGATGCTCGGACCCGAAGTGGTCCAAAGGACCAAAGACATAGTGGATCTTATCAGAGGACGGCTGGTAGCAGCCCAAGACAGACAGAAGAAATATGCAGACCTAGCCTGAAAGGACAAGGAGTGTGAAGTAGGGGACTTAGTACTACTAAAAGTATCCCCTTGGAAGGGGTTAATGAGGTTCGGAAAGAAAGGAAAACTAAGCCCAATATACATTGGATCTTTTGAGATACTAAGACGGATTGGGAAGTTGGCTTACGAGCTAGCCTTACCCCCGAACCTACAACAAGTTCATAATGTGTTTCATGTGTCAATGCTAAGGAAGTATCATCGGGATGCTAGACACATAGTGGAGTACGAGCATGTGGATATGCAACCAGATCTGACTTACGTGGAGAAACTAGTAAAGATTATGGATAAGAAGGAGCAGGTGCTTCGGAACAAAGTGATCAAGCTAGTTAGAGTGTTATCGCAGAATCACAATGTGGAAGAATCAACTTGGGAACTAGAGAGCGCAATGCTAGAAAAGTACCCCCATTTGTTTTCTATTTGATTCCGGGACGGAATCCTTTTAAGGAGGGGAGACTGTAATAACCCCAAAATTTTGAACTTTTTTGTAACCCTTATGAATAGTGTTTTTGCTGATATTGCTGAATAAGAAAACTTTTCATGCCACACTATGTAGGGGTTCTTTTATTGTTATTCTGAGATCTTATTAGCACTCTATATGATATATAAGTGTATGTAAAGATCGTCAGAATCCAAATTCAAACACTTTGATTTTTCCCGAAAATCCACCAGATACCGAAAGAATTGAGTATAAGGTAACAGGATAAAAAGGATTTAAATTCAAGGATTATAAGAGAGGATCATAAAAGGAATATAATGTATTGAGAAAGGTTAAGGAAACCCAAGTAATAAGATCCCGGGTATGATCCCTCAAACAATAAACGAAAACGAAAGTTAAGTGAACCGTATAACAGATCAGCGGTCATTAGCCAAGTAATTAGAAGCTAATCAAAGAGGTTAGTGAGGATGATGTCATCAAACCAATAAGAAGAGGACAAGTGTGGGAGGATGACATAACAAGGTGACAGAAGCATGATAAAAAGGAGGTGTGTTGTTGGTTGATTCTTGGCCATGCAAAAGTTACCATGGTTAAAAGTAATAAATCAAAACAAAACAACATCAACCAAGCCAAAACAATTCATTTCACCAAAAAACACAAAGTTGACTTCATTTCTTCAAGTAAGCTCTCGACTTTTCTCTTTATTTCAAGAAGGAAAATTCAAAATCTAAGATCCAGGCCTTGTTAATTAGTGAGGTAATTATCTAATACTCCTTATGCATAGATATAGCTATCCTATAAGTTTGAGCTTCAAATTCATTCACAATCTCTTCCTAAAAATCATGGAAGAAGAGGGTGAATAGTGTTTTTCAAGAACTTAAATTTTTGTTCTTGAGTTTTTGTTTAGATTAAGCTTGGATAAGGACTTTTAAGGGTGATTCCAAGCTAATTACTTGATTCTCCACTCTCCAAGGAAGGTATAATCCCTCCAAACCCTAACTTTACTTTCAGTATTAGGTTAGTTTTGTTGTTATGGTTCATGAGAAGCATGATTCTTGTAGACTTAGAGTGTGGTTGGTTTTGTAATGAGTTGGAGTTGTAATTCTTGGATTATTGATTAATAAACTTAAGTATAGTTTTAATTCATGTTTGAGAATAATATAAATTGGAGAACTTGAGGTGTTGGGGCTGTTGTAGTATGATATGGATGGATTTTGGTTGTATGAATGAATTGTGGTTGATTGGTGGTTGGTTTGGAGTAGAATAAAAATTGTTAATCGCGTAAACATAGCCGTCATAATGTCCGATCTACTTAAACTGTTTTTGCTCTTAACATCAGAACCCGAAAACTCACTGTTAGGATTTGACCATTGCCATGATTAGATATTTCATGTTAAGAGCTTCGTTTTGATATGTGGTTCGTTTGAATCCGATGTGCGGTTTAGGAGAAACGACCGTTTTAAGTAACGGCGTTTCACGAACGAACCATTACCCCTCGCCTTACTTTGAAACATAGGTTAAAGACCTTAAAGGACTAGTTGGAGTATGAATCATTTATGTAAAGTGTATTAAGAAGTTGGTAAGGTACTCGCGAAAGAATCGCCTTAAAACCCTTAATGGTTAATTTATTAAAAATGGTGGAGCCGAGGGTACTCGAGCGACTTAAGGGAATCGTTGAGCGCAAAGCGAGTGTTAGAGTCTAATTGGTTAAAGTATAGATTCATAAGCGACTTTGGTTTAATTCCAACTTATATGTTGTTGATAGGTTACCAGACTCGTCCCAAGCCATTTGTCACCCCCAGTCGCTCAGGCAAGTTTTCTACCCGTTATACTGTTGTTGTGATGTATATATGTATATGCATTATCTTGTGATAAGTGCATGATTGTTATTAGCAAATCTTGCGATATATTGGAGCATGTTGATATGGTATATATGCATGCTTGTTTCGTAATCTTGATATCTAATTGTTGATTCAAATGCTTATAGTTGCATAATACATATGCTAGAGATAAGCAGTAAATGCGTATACCCTTAGTATAGGGGACCCAAATGTGAACATTTTTCTAAACCGGGAGTCGATGTTCCGAGTATAATATATATATAGCAGTAAATGCGTATACCTTTAGTATAGGGGACCCAAATGTGAACATTTTTCTAAACCGGGAGTCGATGTTCCCGAGTATAATATATATATATATATATATATATTGATATAGTTTTCAAAACTATTAATCGAATAAGGTTTATTCGATAACTTTATTTTATTTAATGAATATTACTTTGAATATTAATTCGAGGACATATGACTCCGTTTATTTTATTAATGAATATTACTTTGAATATTCATTTGATGACTTATGACTCCGATTATTTACTAAGTAATATTCTTTATTTTATTAAAGAATAATGTTTCGATAATCAAACTTATTTTTTATTATTCAAATAAAGATAGTACTTTCGTATAAGTATATCTTTGGTTATTTAATACCCATTTCAAGTATGAGTTTTAACACTTCTACTTCGATTATTTTTAAAGAGATTATTCTTTATGGGAATATTATTTAAATAATAATATTAAAATATTTTCTAATATATTGGGACTGATTTATTTTAATAAATCAGCAATACTCCGAACATTCTTAAAAATGTTTTCGAGTCTTCAAAATGATTTTTAAAGTTAGGGCGGATCCCAAAACTCATTTTTATATTTAAGATCTTCCTTTCGAAGGGGATTTAAATACTCGCTCAAAACCTGAGGGATCCGGCTCTGTGGTATATTTTATATTCGCAACAAGGTTGTTTTTTTGATAAATGAATTGATTACTTACCCAACATTCGGGAAGTAAGTCCATCTATTGAGTCGGCATAAGCAACATGGGCTCAGTGGGCGTCCATGAAAGTGTAAGTGGCTCAGTGGGAGTCCATCAAATGCGTAAGTGGCTGAGTGGCAGTCCAGCATAAGGTCCTATTGCGGCCAGGGTGATGACCAGTGGGGAATTCGTCCATCTACTAGTAGAAAAGGTTACTTATTGGTATCTTTGCCTGATCAGCAAGATATCGGGTTTATGCCAAAATTCTTTTCCTTTCCAAAATTCATTGGATATTACAAACTCTGTTCATACTTTACATAACAGAGGGTTCCAGGAAATGTATGAGATATATATATATACATGGATATATATATCGGGACTAAATAAAGTATCTCGAAACTTCATTTCATTCAATAATATATCAAAGATTGAATCTATTCAAGTCTTAACTTGTGGTCTCATCTATGGGATGACCTTTTGAAACCTATAATACTTTGAACAGTGGTAGTTCATGTAGTTTTATAAATGATATAAGTATAGTGAAGTAATTGGTAACTTCATCTTCCTTTAAGCTTATATCCAGTAAGTATCTACCTTACACTTGATAAAGGTTTCCATTAAGTTATCCATTTAGATACTTGCATTATTGTTTACACTATATATTATCTTGCGAGCAGTAATGCTCACTCTTGCTTCATTTCTTCATCACACAACAACAGTTAGGAAAGATGGCCAGACTCAAGCAGACCCAGCACAAGCGCGTGGGAAGCGTCCCGCGTCTTCCCGTTGATGTTGTAGCTGCTATAGCTGCAGAGGTAGATCTATTGGTAGATCAGGCATTCTACTTTTAGGAACCAAATATTGTATAATTATAACTTGTGGCAGATAATGGCAATTAACTGTAAACTTATCAAGTAATCATTTTGGGTTGTAATAACTTTTAAACTGTGGATTCAAGGACTTGTACTTATTTCAATTTCATCTCTGAGACTATAACGGGTTGTGGTGTGTGTTAGTGTGGGGTCACAGCATGAGGTTATTTATTATTAATTAAGTTAAGTGATATTGTGGAAAGAAAGACCGTGATGACCCGAATCCCCGACCCCGGATCTGGGGATGTTACAACCTCCGAGGAGGAGAAATCCTCCTCCACTCATAGACCTGGATGGTCCGCTACAAAGAGGGATTGTTGTCCTGAAGGCTGATCCAGGTGATGTTCTGCCCCTAGGAGATCCTGATGATCCAATTCCACCATTCACGGAAGAGATAATGAATTCCCACATCTCAAGAAAATTTAAGATGCCCACCATCAAAGATTATGATGGCACTGGAGATCCCGCTAATCATGTCAAGACATTCTCTAATGCACTTTTGCTGCAGCTCATGAACGACGCTATTAAGTGTCAGGCCTTTCCTTAAACCCTGTCGGGAATGGCTCAAAGATGGTATAGTCATTTGCCTCCAAATTCTATTTGGTCCTTCAAAGATCCAATTCAAGCTTTTATCAAACAATTCATCAGTGGGAGAATGCATGAGAAAAGTTCAACATCTCTCATGAGCATTGTACAGGGAGCCAAAGAGTCCTTGAGAGACTATTTGAACCATTTGAGGGAGCCCACATCACCGACTTTGGTGTTTTTTGTTATCTTGTTATGGCGGTTGGACTTAAGAATGCAGGAGCTACCTATCAAATGTTGGTAAATTTGATTTTAAAGGATCTTCTTGGAAAAACTATGGAAGTTAATCTCGATGACATGTTAGTCAAAAGTCTAGTGAAGACTGACCACATAGCCCATTTGAGGGAAGCTCTTGAGGTCCTGAGATATCACAAAATGATGCTAAATCCTGCAAAATGTGCTTTTAGAGTGGGATCTGGAAAGTTTTTGGGATTAATGGTCTCCAAGAGAGGAATCAAGGCCAATCTCGATAAAGTAAAAGCTATCCTGGATATGGAACCACCACGATCCATAAAGGACGTTCAGAAACTCACCGAAAGGGTTGCGGCTCTAGGACGATTCATCTCCAAATCTGGATACAAGTGTTTGTCCTTCGTCAAATCCTTGAAGAAAGTAAAAGATTTCATATGGACTGAGGAAAGTCAGGAAGCGTTTGAAGGGTTAAAGAAGTATATGGTTCAAGCCCCGTTGTTGGCCAAACCAGTTCTGAATGAAACTTTGTACTTATATTTGGCCGTTTCAGAAAATGCCTTGAGTGCTATATTGATTAAAGAGGAATTTAAAGTCCAGAAACCTATATATTATGTCAGTAAGATCATGTACGAAGCTGAGTTGAATTATTCGACTATTGAAAAGTTTGCTTTAGCCCTAGTGATGGCTTCAAGGAAGTCGCGTCCTTACTTTCAAGCTCATAAAATTGAAGTGCTAATGAATCAGCCCTTGAGAAATGTCATTCACAGTCCCAAAGCTAGTGGGAGACCACTACAAGAATAATGTCAATAGACATCACACATTAGACATCGGTTAACTTTGCCACTGATGTTAAAAAGAGTATTGACATCACCCCGTGTTTTTGTGATGTCTTTGTTCTTTGTAGACATCGGTTATAATTAAACCGATGTCTAAAATTCACCAAAAAAAAACAAAATCCGCGCCCACCATTTCTTCCCCCGTTAGTGAAATTTCATTCAGTTTTTAGTTCTACATTCCCCCAATCCCAAAATTCTCCCCCCTTAACCAAATTTTGGTTCCCCCCAAATCAATCTTCAGACACAAAATCAAAACAAAAAATCAAAACTAAAAACTAAAAAATAGAAAACTGTTCTCTCTCTCTCAAACCTGTCTCTCTCTCTCGAACCCCTCTCTCTCTCTCTCACCTCTCTCCCCTCACAATCTCTCTGAACTCCGGCCATCATCTCACCATCATAATCTCTCGAACCTCTCTCTCTCTCTCGAACCTCTCTCTCTCTCTCTCTCTCTCGAACCTGTCTCTGGAACCTCTCTCTCTCTCTCTCTGAACCTCTCTCCGCTCTGAATCTCTCCGTTAAGCCTCTTTCGTTTAACCTCTCTACTTCGGTAAGTGTTGTATCTTCTTGAATCGGACTGGTCTTCTCTGCATGAAGACCAGTTTTAAAAGTTGAGGATTTTTGAATTCAAAACCCTAATTTTGTAAATTGGGGTTTTTTCTAATTCGAAACCCTTATTTTTTTTATTAATTTAGTGTCAAATCTTGTTGCTAATACTTTTCTTCTTGTTGTATACAGGACCTAATCTGAGAAAAAGATTTAAAGCTTTAGGTAATTTGGATTTTTTAGTTGTACATTTATATTTTTGTTTATTTTTTTTATTTTTGTAAATTAGGTTTTCATTTGTTTGTAATGTTGTGATTTGTTTTTGCAGGACATTAGTGTTGTTTGATTTTTCGATCTTCGGTGAGTTTTCTTCTCCAACTCTGTTTTGTACGCTTATACATTTGATTTGTTTTGTTAGTTTTGATAGTGTGTTTTTTGTCTATGTGCTATACAGTTGGTTCTTATGTTGATCTATGTGTTGTGTATAATATGCATTATGTATTATATGAAATCTCAGTTTTGTTTTATTTGCAATTATGTGCAGGAGAATTCATTTTGGTATTAGTATGTTATATTTAAATGTAGTCGTGTTCTGAATTTTGGATGCAAGTGTGTGGTTAATTTAGTGATTGTGTATGCAAGTGTTTAGTTGAAAATAGTACATTTATAATTTGATAATCTGCATCCGTGATCTGACTATTATACTATGGTTAATTATATAGTGATTATACATTAAGTACCGAATGACTAGTTAATATATAGTACTAGTACTATAATTAAATGTATAATATGAATTACGTAATGCATTACAAATCGATTCATATCATATTATAATAAAATATATAACATTAAAATGTATAATATGCATTATGTATAATATGAATTCTCAGTTTTCTTATGTCGTTTATAGTCTGCCCTATGTGTGGATGTCATACTTAAAATCAAGTTAGACTTCTAAAATAAATATTAGGCTTATAAAATAAATATAAGCCTTATACTGAATTTTTTAGTGACATACCAGGTGGTTTTAAATGGATAGGTCTTGGATAAAAGCCGATAGGGATTCTCTACAGTATGAAATTGGTGTTGAAAACTTCTTGATATTTGTCGAGGAAAATGCTAAAAACCCCAAGAAAATTCCTTGTCCTTGTGCACACTGCTCTAACTTCAAAAAGTTTTCTGTGAATATAATCAGAGGTCATCTTTATGAATCAGGGTTTAGTTTAGGATATTCTGATTGGATTTGGCATGGAGAAAACCATGATAATAGTACTAGGTCATCTGTTGGTAGTACTTGTCCTCCCTCGAAGCCCATACCAATTTCAGAAACATTTAACGTGTGTGAAGCAGCCTATAGTAGGGAAGATTGCGATAAAGAGTCAGATAACTTTAAGAGGTTTGTTGCCGATGCAGAACAACCTCTATTCGAGGGAAGTGAGTGTACTAAACTGGAGTCGGTCTTAAAATTACATAATTGGAAGGCTAGGTTTGGAGTTTCCGATAAAGCTTTTACTGATCTGCTTCAATCAATTGGATCAATTCTTCCTAAAGATAATCTGCTTCCGTCTAATATGTATGAAGTCAAGAAAATATTGACTGATTTAGGCCTCGAGTATATTAAATTCCACGCTTTTCCAAATGACTGCGTATTATACAGGGGTCCAATTCTCGAGTCTTCTTCCGAGTGTCCCAAATGCCATCTCTCTCGCTGGAAAGTTGGGAAAGATGGTCAAGTTAGGGTAAATGTGCCAGCTAAGGTTATGTGGTATTTTCCAATAATCCCCAGATTTAAAAGAATGTTTAAATCTTCATCTACTGCTAAATTAATGAGTTGGCATGCAAATAATCGATCCAAAGATGGAAAGATGCGTCACCCCTCTGATTCTCCTTCTTGGAGAAATGTAGATTGTAGGTGGCCTGAGTTTGGTAGCGAGGCAAGAAATATACGTTTAGGATTAGTGGCCGATGGTATAAATCCACACAACAATGGATTAAATAATCGGTACAGCTGCTGGCCAGTTATGTTAGTAACATATAATCTTCCTCCATGGTTATGCATGAAGAGGAAGTTTATGATGTTAACAACATTAATTTTAGGCCCACAAGAGCCTGGTAATGATATTGACGTATATCTCCAGCCCCTGATCGACGATTTAAAAAAATTATGGGAGGAAGGTGAACCAAACGTGTACGATGCCCATACCAAATCCTTTTTCACTCTAAAGGAAATCTTGATGTGGACAATAAATGACTTTCCGGGATATGGAAATTTGTCGGGGTGCGTTAATAAGGGTTATAGGGCCTGTCCAGTATGCGGTGATCAGACCGTGGCTAAATATCTAAGTCGTAGTAGAAAAATGAGCTACCAAGGACATCGTCGGTATTTAGATCTTTATCATCCGTATAGGAGACAAAGGACAGCTTTTAATGGAGAACAAGAATTTGGTTGTGCACCTGAACCACTTAGCGGAGAGGAAGTGTTGGGGCAACAACAGCAACTTAGGTTCAGTTTTGGAAAGGGGGAAGCCAAAAAAGGTGGAGTCTCTATGGAAAAAACAGTCAGTTTTTTTTGAGTTAGAGTATTGGAAGTTTCACCATGTTCGACATTGTTTAGATGTCATGCACGTCGAAAAGAACGTGTGTGATAATATAATTGGGACACTTCTACACATGAAATTCAAGAGTAAAGACAGCCTTGCCTCGCGTCTTGATTTGGTTGACATGGGAATACGGCCTGATTTAGCTCTAGAAGTAGGTGAGAAAAGAACATACCTACCTCCTGCCCCTTATACTCTCTCCCGGAAAGAAAAACAAATAATATTTGCATTATTGTACGACATGAAACTTCCATACGGACATGCTTCAAATATAAGAAATTGTGTATCGATGATTGATATGAAGTTGTATGGTTTAAAGTCCCATGACTGCCATATCCTTCTCCAACAACTACTACCTATTTGCATTCGTTCAATGCTTCCGAAAAATGTTAGGGTTAGTATCATAAGATTGTGTTTTTTCTTCAACTCTCTGTGCAACAAAGTTGTAGATGTGTCAAAGTTGAATAAATTACAAGCAGATGTGATATTGACCCTGTGTGAGTTAGAGAAGATATTCCCTCCGTCATTTTTTGATGTTATGATACATCTTATGGTCCACCTAGTAAGGGAACTGCGATTATGTGGACCGGTTTTTTATAGATGGATGTTTCCATTTGAACGCTTTAATAAAATATTGAAGAGTTATGTAAGAAACCGATTCTATCCAGAAGGTTCTATAGCTGAAGGTTACCTCAAAGAAGAGTCAATAGAATTTTGCAGTGAGTTCTATAGCGGGAGTAGTAGAACAACCGGTCTTCCGAAAGATGAAGAAAAAATTTCTGGTCCAATCGGTGGTGTGACTATGAAGTCAGTTGCGGAAAAAGAACGAGATGAGGCTCATCTTTCAGTTCTTCGCAATAATTCGGAAGTGGAACCATATGTTATGTAAGTAAAACATAAAAAGTATACATATAATTGTTAAAGTTGTATTTGGTATAGTTTAGTCGAATTTGATGTAAGTAATTTCAGGTTGCATAAAAAATATTTGGAAGAGATTTATCGAGGGAAAAAGAAGAGTGTACAGTGGCTATTGGGAGAGCACAATCGACAATTTACCGATTGGTTTGAACAAAAAGTTGGTTTACATTATTTTTCCTTCTCTTTTATTTTTATAAGTCGTGTTTTTAAATTTGTAGCCACTTATATGCATCAATAAATTATATGTAGGTCAGTACAGAAATGAGGGAGAATGCGGAAGCCGTATCTGAAACTATAAGATGGTTGGCTGGGAAACCTTCATTTTCAGTTTTGACTTACGAAAGTTATGCTGTTGAAGGGGTCCGATACCACACAAAGGATCGAGATAATACAAGGGTAGTTCAGAATAGTGGTGTGTCATTAGTTGCGAGGACAGTCCAAGTCTCTAGTGCTAAGGACATGAATCCTATAGAGAGTGATTTAAAATTTTATGGGGTGATCAGGGAAATATGGGAATTAGACTACCACGCATTCAAGGCCCCTCTGTTTTTATGTACATGGGCAGCAAGTGACAAAGGTGTCAAGTCCGATGATCTTGGTTTCACCCTTGTCAACTTCAATCGACCAGGTCACAAAAAGGACAAATATGTCTCTGTTGACCAAGTCAACCAAGTATTTTATATTGAGGATCCAGTTGATGCTAATTGGTCCGTTGTGTTATCGGCGACAACTCGAGACTATCATGATGTTTACAATGAAGATGCTCCTGAAGACACCTCCTGGAACCCTCCCCCATTCTGTTCTAATATCCCTACATATGACCCTGCTAAAATTGATGATGCAAGTGTTTGTAATAGAAGAGAAAATGTTGAGGGTATATGGGTCAAAACGTTATAGGAGTCCAGCTATATATTCTCCTTATTTGTAATTTTTCTTGTTATTTGTAATTTTTCTTTTTATTTGTAATGTATCTTGTGATCTCTGTTTTCTTGTAATTTTTCAATGTAGTTATAGAAGTCTATCTGTAATTTTTCTTGACAATTAAATGAGAATTTTGTTTAATTTTCTGCATATCTGTTAGACATTATACCATGAACTGTGTAGTTTTTCTAATCTGTTAAATATTAGTTAATTTTTCAGATTAGAGGAAGAGGAAAGAATGGCACCAAAAAAGCAAATACGAAAGCAATCAGAAAAGACTGCATCACAGAATCTTAGCGGTGGAAGCCCCAAGCGGCTGGAGGATGTTCCGAACAATGATGAAAACAATGAAGGGCATGCATCGGAATCTCAACCGACTAACTCAGAACAGACAAATACTACAACTAATACTGCTACAAGGAAGTCTGGGGGTAAGCGAGGCGTATGCGCAATGTACAAAGTGATTGTCAAGAAAGCTCGCGGGAAGAAAGTTAAAGTCACTGCCAATGAATAGGGGATTCCTAGTGGGGAAACTAGAGCCTGCTTGCAGTCTTACATTGGTATGTTGGCTAGGACTACGATTCCAATCGACATTCCTACGTGGCCAAATGTAGACCCTGAATTAAAATCAAAGCTTTGGTTAGATCTCCAGGTACTAGATCAATTGTAAAAAATTATTATCAAATATAGATCTTGAATATAAGTTTTTCCTGTTATAATTTTGTGAACTTGTGTTTTTTCAGGCTACCTTCAAAGTTAAACCAGAAATTGAAAACATGGTCCTAAAGTCAGCAGGCTCTAAATGGCGACAGTTTAAGACTGATTTGACGAGAAAGTATGTGCTACCATTTATTGGAGAAAAGAAGAAGCTGAGTAAGCCGTCAAGAGGCTATGGCTATGTTAGTAAGGCAACCTGGAAAAGGTTTGTGAGACAGAGGACTGATTCTAAGTGGAAGGTATGTTTTAATTCTGTAATATATGATTTTGGTGATTTTTTTGCATCGTCTGTTGTAATTTTTGTAATCTTGTGACATGTTTTTAGAAAATTCATGACACACAAAGTGAAAGAGTGTCTAAGAGAAAATATCATCACCGGTTGTCAAGAAAGGGCTACATCGGTTTAAAAGAAGATGAGGTAAGAAAAGTTCATTTAATTGTATAACTGTATTAATTTATAATAGGTCAGTCCATAATAAATTAGAGTCCTACATTTTTAAGCCCTGGAGTTATTTGTATTACTGTATTTTATTTTATTTGTAACAGATAAAAAAAGGAAGGTTGAATCCGGGAGAAGAACCGGATAGAGCGATTTTTTGGCAAAAGGCTCGTAAGCGGAAAAACGGACAAGAGGTCGAAGAGGTCGATGAAGATTTGGCTGTTGTATGCGATAAAATTGTAAGTTTTAATTTTGGTTAAATTATATTAAAGTAGGCGAATCAGTAAAATTAGGACGACATAAATCAGTAAAGTAGGCGAATCAGTATAAATAGGACCCCTGTCAATGTTTTAGTTAATTGGTCTTTAATCATACTGATTACAATTATGCGAAATAATTATTATTTATCTTTTATTGAAAACTAGTTAACTCCATTTTGGTTAATTTATTTTCTTGTTAACAGAACGCATTGTTGGAAAAAAAGAAGAAGGGTGAGATTCAGTTTTCTGGTGCTGAAGATGTTCTGACAACGGCTTTGGAGAGTCGTGAGCATTCTGGGAGGGTTCGGGCTGTTGGAGGGTACATCACTCCAAAACAATACTTTAATTTGCCAAGAGAGCCAAAGCTTCGAATTACAAAGGCAGAGTTGATGGCCCGTGATCGACAAAGGGATGAACTGCTTGAAAAAAAACGCAAGCTCTCGAGGCAGAGATTGATCGCTTGAAGTCAGTGATCGAAAGTGGAGGTACTTTTCACTCTCCAATGCCATCTGAAAAGGCAAGTTTCGATCCGGAAAAGGATAAAGAAATGAAGTCAAATCCACCACCTGCAAGAGGAGTTATGTTGGTATATGAAGATGATGACTGTGTTTTTACAGATGGCCCAACTAGGCCTTCACCTCCTGGAAGTCACGTAAGTTATTTTAATTTTGTGAGCAACCTTGTCATTTATCTTACTAAGGTAAATCATTGTTACCTTGATTTTTTAATTTTGTTTATTTAAATATTATAGGCCCAACGATCTTGTGAGCTATCTGTCGAGAGACTTGAGAATAAGGTTGCATTTGGTATGGTATATCCTCGCGAGGATAATTTAACTGATTTGGTACATGGAGTTGATATACCAATTGGACATCAATGTGTCTCCGTTGATGGCCTCATAAAACCAGATGCCTTGCTTCCAGCTGAGACACGTGGTGATGATATGATGACTGTCCGCGATGCTCTAGGATCTTTTTTGGCATGGCCTGAGGAATTAATTAGCTACACAAATGTTGCGGTATAATGAATAATATATATATGTATAATATTGTCTGAATTTTGAAATTAAATTGTTCATTTCAAGATATTAAAAATTAAGTGGTATGTACATTTTATTTTGGTTTTATATTATCATCAGGTGCAGAAAAAAGAAAGGCCCCGAACAAGTGCTGAAAAAATAAAAAAGAATGACGGGTTGCAGGATTTGAAGGCACAATTTCTTCAAGCAAAGCCAGGTGCGAAAGTGCCAAAGGGCTTTAAGCTGTTGTATAAACATGCAACAACTTGGATGAAAACTACCGGGGTCAGTATCCAGGTTCGATGTGAGCCGAATGTGTTTGGACATGAAAAAACAATTTATTTGTTGCATGAGAATGTTGTGTCTTTATTGGAATTTGAAATGTTGGACCAAGCAGTAGTTGCAAGTTACATGGCGTAAGTTACCTTTTTTTTCTTTTTAATGATCATTTTTTTTAATGTTTGTAATTTTCCAGAACTTGCATTTTAACATCAGCACTCTTTCGATAGGCACTTGCATTCTGAGATTTGTGAAATACCAGAACTGGCGGAGACATTTGCTTTTATTGACCCCGGATCCACATATCACGTGAATGCTGATTTTGAAGCATACATTTTAAACCGGTTGAGAGAGGGTAACCCGGATCGCCTATTCTTTCTTCCGCCTAATCAGAAGTAAGTACTTATTGTAATACTGAAAATTAAAAACATGGATAGTACAGTACAAATTTCTATGTGATGTGTCCTATCTGTCTTTGTTTTTTTATGAAAATAGTATGCATTGAATTTTGGTCGTTATCTGGGAAGGGGAAATATATATTCTGAATCCACTACCTCACCCGACACAATTTTCAGAACTAGAAAAGGCGTTATCAAGGTAAATTTTTATTAACGTAACAGTTTGGTATAATTGCATGTTCATTTCTGTACATTATATGAGATTTTATGTTTTTTATGCAGGGCTTTGAAAAGTTACAACTCTGAAACCGGCAGGGGCAACAAGATGGCCAAGGCAAAGTTTCTTAGTGTAAGTACAATAGATCGAGTACCTAATATTTGTGCTTAATATATATGATTTATTTGACATGCCTGATTTGTCTTTTAATTAATGAAATAGGGATCTCCCAAACAACACGGTGGGATTGAATGTGCGTATGTAATAATGCGATACATGAAAGAAATTATCGATAATGACAAGTTGAATTTTGCTAAAAAGGTATTACCTTGACGCTTCCAGTTTGCTATATACTGAGATATGGTTACTTTTCGATATGGTTACTTTTCATTCATGTACTGAATTTTGTTTGTTTGGAATTTGTAGTGGTTGGCCAAGACTCGATCGTGTTACAGCATTGAACAGCTAGATGAAGTTCGCATTGAGGCTCTGCAGTTCATCCAAGAGCATATCTGATCAATTCTTGTACTCAAGGTCTTTTCTTTTGCGTAGTCGTACATTTGGTAATTTAGACGGTTCTGTGTAGTAAGAATGTAAGTGTATAAATGCCGGGGTTGCTGTATAGGTTTGCAAATGCTGGGGGTTGTACATTTGGTAATGTAGATTCTGTAGTTTTTGAATGATTGATGCAGATGATGGGGTTGGTGTTGGTGATTTTTGGATGATTGATGCAGATGATGGGGTTGGTGTTGGTGGTTTTCGGATGATTGAATGGTTAAATGTATGAATGATTGACTGGTTAGATTTGTATGGATGTGTGCTATTCCAATGTTTTAGTTTTGGTTATGTAGTAAAGGACATCGGTTTTATTTATAACAAATGTCTATTAGTAACGAGTACATCTCTTTTTTAGAAAATTAGTGATGTAAAACTTTACACAATTTGGTCTATAAATTTCTTACACATCACTTTTAATTAAGAAAAGCTGATGTCAAAAAAGATAATGTACATCACTTTTAACCAAACAAAACTGATGTCAAAAAACGCAATGTACATCAGTTTAAGGCAAATAACTGATGTGAAAAACTAACATGTTCAAGTCTAAATGATACATAGACATCACTTCATTCTAGAAAAAAACTGATGTCTATACGCTTAATTAGACATCACCTTTTATTAAAGAAACAGATGTTTAATATGCCATTTTACATCACCTCTGTCAAAATTATCGATGTTTTTGTGGCAAAAAATATAGCTCAATATATGTTTAATATGTTTTAATAGGTGTAATTTAGTTATTAAATAATTTTGTTATAGCATTTTTTGTGAAAAATCATCACATAGACATCAGTGTTTTTCACTAAAATCGATGTTTTTGTGACAAAAAACATAGCTCATGATATGTTTAACATGTTTAATTAGGTGTAATTTAGTTATTAAATAATTTACTTATAGCATTTTGTTTTAATAATCAACACATAGACATCTGTTTTTTAACTAAAATCGATGTCTAATCCAGTATAGACATCGGGTATTCACCGATGTCTAGAATAGACATCACCGACATCAACATCGGTTGGGAAACAGCATAGACATCGGCCAAAAAGCGATGTCTATGGACTTTTTTCTTGTAGTGGACTAATTAAATGGGCAATAGAATTGGGAGAATTCGACATCAAGTACAAGCCACGGATGACAATAAAAGCCCAGGCGTTGGCTGACTTCGTAGTAAAGTGTACCATACCCAACCAAGAAGTCGGGGGGGCATGAAGATACTATACTGGGTTCTCTATTTTGATGGAGCATCAAAAACAAATTTGAGTGGAGCAGGGCTAATTTTACAAAGCCCAGATGGGTTCCTGATTGAATATGCTACGCAGTTAGACTTCCAAACCACAAATAATGAAGCAGAATATGAAGCTCTGATAGCTGGCCTCGGCCTAGCAGGGACATTGAGGGTCAAGAACTTGAAAGTCTGTGGGGATTCGAAGCTTATCATATCCCAGGTCAAGGGAGAGTTTGAGGCAAGAGATGAAACAATGGCTAAGTATGTCCGCCTAGTAATGTTTGTGATGACTCAGTTCGATGATTGCCATGTTGAGCATATTCCAAGAGAGGAAAATGATAAGGCAGTGCATTGTCTAAGTTCGCTTCATCACTGGTAGAGAAAAGTTCAGGAAGTTTGTACTTTTGCGTTTTAAAAACACGAAGCATTGATGTTAAGCTTTTAGACCCTATAGGGTCGGTGTCGTCATGGATAGATCTCATTAAAGCCCAGATTCAAACTGGATGGTTGCAGAATGATGTGACTAAAGCACGAAAGTTGGTTGTGCGAGCACTGAGATACTCCTTCATCGATGGGATTTTGTATAAAAGATCTTATGCAGTTACTTAAGATGTCTCTGACCTGATTAGGCATGTTTGGCTCTTGAAGAAGTACACGAAGGTATTTGTGGGCAACACTTAGGGGGAAGAGCACTAGCACAAAAGATAACCCGTTTAGGCTTTTATTGGCCAAAGATGATGGCCGATGCCAAAGACAATGTGAAGAAGTGTGATCGTTGTCAGAAACATGCACCAGTTGTTCGACAGCCTCCTGAGATGCTGACTTCTATCAATTCTCTTATCCCTTTTACTATGTGGGGAATGGATATACTTGGGCCTTTTCCCATGGTCACTGCTCAAAGGAAGTTCCTGATTGTAGCTATAGATTATTTTACTAAGTGGAATGAAGTTAAACCTTTAGCCAATATCACAACTAAGCAAGTTGCACAATTCTTGTGGGAAAACACCACGCCCTAAGTGGGCTATTGTAATGCCTAAATAATGTTTCAATAGGCCCAAAAAGTATTACATTAGGTCTATTGTAACACCAAAGGGCGTTACGTATACGAGCATTACAATAGACACCCTAATGTAACACTTCACTGATCTATTATAACAGATAAGAAAATGTTACAATAGGCAACTACTGTAACACTAAAAGACCCAAATATAACGCAAAATAAGTGATACAATATCTTGATCAAGATTGCATACATGGGCCCACGGCTAATGGGGTATATTATTTTTATATACTATTATTACTTTTAAATCTTATTCTCAGTGGCCTAGATTTCAATTTTTATTACAATTTTATGTATTGATAAGAAAAGCAAGTAAAATTACTTGAAAATAGCTAAGAACAACCCCGCAAGTAAAATTACATATTCAGATGTTTTACATAAGTTTTCTATGATTTAAAGAAAACAAGAAAAAGAAAAGTCTTGTTACATCTATATTTTTTTGGTACATTTGACTTCCTTTCTACCTATACAAATATCTTTCATCCAAGTTTTTTTATGTTGCTTCTGTCCTGTTATACTTCCCGACCATTTTCCAGTTGTTACTTTCTGATCTAAAATTTTGTTAATAATTCTCGGCCAGCAATACAGAACTCTTGTCCAGCCATATTGTAATGTCTTCAAATACATCCTCAATGTTGTCATCCAGTTCTTTTAACGTCAAACCATGCCAAATTCCTGGTTACAATTTTACATTTAAACACTACTGGCTAGCTCATAAAATGCTCTATTTACGTGCAGGTCAGTTTTCGTGAATCTGCCTTCCCCATTTTGTACAAAAAATGGTAATGTCACTTGTAAAAAACTCATTTGTCAAGTATCTGCACAATTTAAAAAAAATTAGAGGTCTGTTTGTATAATGCTACTATTAAGTTATTGCATTTCAGACTTGTTCTCGCTTAACAAATGTATTATTAAACATCTATAACAAGAAAAAGGTATAATACATTGCCAACCTTACACATTGGAGCCTTAAGAACTGCTCGCCAAAAATCAGGATCACTTTTGTGAATTAGCAAACCCACAGCCTTGCCCATCGACTCTTCATACATGAACCTTCTCTTATCTTTATATTTATGCTCCTGCTTCACTGAAAAATCCTAGTAATTAGCCACTATAATAGACCGTTATACACTAAACTAACACTAAGCTAACAGAATATAATGTCCAAGTACCTACCAAATTGTGAAATAATTCCTAACTAATCAATCACACTAAAATTACACTAAAGATTTGAGAACCAACAATCAACATAATATTTTCCTAAACTAATATAGAATTAAAAAGTAGTACATATATAGAAGAACTTCACTTGAGCATCTGACAAATACCATACACTTCCACACCATAATAATATAATTTTACCTCCAAACCTGACAATGCACATCCATGGTACTCTGCCCATTACACTCTGCAAGTAACTCAATTCTAAATTTCTGAATTCCACCTTTAGAATCTGGCTCCTTATCTACCTTAGGAAGCACCCTGAAAATATTACCAGTGCTCACAAAATATTATTAAAAAGTCAAATAAGTAAACTAATTAAAGATAAAAACTTTGCACACAAACATACTCGTAAAGTTGCTGCATTAACAAACGACGAGGTTGTAAATCTGCGTAAAAAAGAAATATCAAGGATATGACTGTAATTATCAAGTTAACAAACAAACTTGGAGTTTTAATTTAATTACATTAAAAAAATAAGTTTTAGCACGAGGAAACTTTTAGCAGGTATGGGATCCTGCAAGGGTACATTAGATAATTTCTACTACCAACTTACAAGTAAGTGTAATATTGCAGGATCAAAATCCAAACCAAGAATCATCTCAGAAATATCTAACTATTAGGATAAATTATTTATTTAACTTTCAACAATATGATGAGGGGCCTTATTTCCTTTTAGTTTTTGCTTATGACTTGTGCAAGTTTGAAAGATAATATAAACTAAATAAGGAGATATTCGAATAAAACCACAACTACATGGAAAAGTAGGACATACTCTAATGAATCATATAGTCTGCTATCATGCAACATTACCAGTCAAATACTGAAATGAAGAGCATAATTAGAATTATACAATTTAAAACAAGGATACTATAATAGAATTAACGTCATGTCCCACAATTTCCTAGAAATAATACTCCACTAAAATTAAAAAGTTGCATAGTACAGATATCTAGTTTGTACCAGAGGTAAATGAAGTGATGTATGTATAGAAGTACATGTGCAAATTTACAGAATATATAAGCCTGACCTCTGTACCTCAAATATAATAAATACAATGATAATAGATCGAATTACTGACATCATTTTATTTGACAGCTTTAGTATAATTAGTCGTTAGACTACATAGCATTTACTATGCAAAAGCAAAAAAATAAGTGTCAAAACTAGGATAACTAGTAGGCTTCACCTAGCAAGCTTAAATTCACGGCTAATTTAAGTTCCATTGTGCAATGAAAACAAATATATATGATGTAATCTAAAGATAGTGTACATGTCGAGTAATTAAAGAAGCACGTGATTGTTAGAATTTGAGAGCTCAAGTTTGGCAGTACAAAGCTCAAGCCTAGCAGCCAATTCCTGCAAAAAAACACAACTTAAATCAAGCCCTCCCCTCAATTCAAGAACCTTTAAAATTAAAAAAAAAATGAACAAAACAGAGATTTAAAGAAAAGGGTGTTCCAAGAAGAACTTGAATTGATGGCACGCATTATAATACTAATATTAACTGAATATTTTTTTAGGAAAAATATACAAAGATATATATGATAATATCAATCTTGTTTCCATTAAAAGAACAACAAGATTAATTAGTTCACAATAAAACAACAAAGAGAGTTACATGGAGAAGACATATAGAGAGAGATACATGTGAACAGAGAAGCAGACACAAAGAGACACACAGAGAGAAACAGAGGGAGACTAAAGGAGACAAAGTAAGATCAAGAAAAAGGAGATGGTCAGAGATGCAAAGAAGCATGAAGTGAGATACATATATATACAACAAATTGCAAATCGAAGTGAGAGGAGAGTTACCTTAAGCCCAATTTGCAAATCGAAGCTAGAAACCACATCTGTAAATTAAGCTTGACCTAATTCGAAACCCTAATTCAGTTTGTAAATCCGCCCATAAGCTTGTAAATAAAACTCTAAATTTTAACCCTTCCCCTGGAAACCCTAATTGAGTCCGCCACTCCAATTAAGAGACACTCAAACATTCACATTTGAGAGAGAGAGGGAGAGTAATATGAACATTCCAAGATGTACAAAGAATTTTCATCCTAGGCGGGCTTTTTACCGATATTTACTTCCTTAATTGTTCTGTACTACTCAGTTTATTTGGATAATTTAATTTATTTTAATGTTTATTCTTTTTTAAAACGAGTTAATCTTAAAAATATTACGAAAATACTCCACCCTACAAAAATTTGATTTTAATACAATTTACTTTTATATAAATTATTATATTATAAATTAAATTTTGCATTCACTAATAAACCAGAATAACATTTTAGTACTAATTTATGATTATATTTTCACTTTAATATATTTAAAAATTAAAAAGTAATTTAGCTAAAAAAAATAATTAAAAGTAACTAATGTAACAACTTATGTTGGTGTTACACGCTGGTGTTACATGTTGTGCAACACCATAATTTCTGTGTATTGTAATACTAATTGAGAGGTGTTACAATAGTAAAAAAATTTCTTAGCTAATGTAACGCTACTTGTAACACTTATATTATAGTAGCCCACTTATGGCGTAGTGATATCATGTGCAGATATGGAATTTCCCGTGGTTATCGATAATGGAACGCAGTTTAACAATGAAGAGTTCAGGAACTATTGCAAGGAGAATGAGATTGAGTTGCGGTTTACCTCCGTAGCTCATCCACAAGCCAATGGGCAAGCGGAAGTGGCGAATCGTATAATTCTAGATGGACTGAAGAAGAGGATTGAAAAATCCAGGATTAATTGGGTGGATGAAATACTCCCAATACTTTGGGCTTATCGGACTACTTGTAGAGTCACAACCAGAGCAACACACTTTATGTTGGCATATGGAGGGAAGGCTGTTGTTCCTGTGGAAATATCACAATCATCTCCCAGAATACAAGCATAAAATGCTGAAGAAAATGAAGAAGGGTAAAGGTTAGCCCAGGACCTAATTGATGAAGTAGGAGATGAGGCACATGCCAAGATCGTGGAATATCAGAAAAAAGCCTCTTTTTATTACAATCTAAGAGTAAAAGAAAGATTCTTCAAGCAAGGAGATTTGGTTATAAGGAAGGTGGAAGCTTCTGGAGTAGGGCAGAAAGGAAAGCGCGCCCCGAATTAGGAAAGATCATATAAGGTGAAGAGCGTTCAAGGAAGAGGAACTTACAAGTTGGAGACCATGGATGGAAAAGAAGTACCACGGACTTGGCATGCTCAAAACCTGAAAGTTTACTACCTATAGCTTGTACTTACTATAGTGGTAACAAGGTTGAAAAGCACCTTGAAGCTTTTCTTGCTTAGGATTTCATGTTTTAGTTTTATAAGATATTATTTCGAATTCTAGCTTTACAAAGACTTATGTAAGGGATGAATCTCAAGATTTTACAATTTATAAAGCTTCCATAAAATTATCTTAGAACTGTTTGGTTCATCTTATCTTAGAACTATTTGGTTCATGTTATCTCAGAAATGTGTGGTTCAGTTTGCTTATCTATCTTTTTAGTACAAGTACGAAGAAATATAAGGGAAAGCTGCGAAAAGGCAAGTAAACTATCTAAGTCCCATAAAATAGTACAAGTACTTAGAAAAGATAGTAAAAAGGAAAACAAACAACTTAAATAACATAAATAGTCCCCAAAGGGAAATAAGTTCAAAATACAGTAAATCAGAATAAAAATAAAAAACATAAAGTCTGAAAAGACTAGAAATTTTACTCCTCCATGTTGGAGCCGTCTTTCCTCTGCTTCTTCTCGATATCTCCCTTCTCAGCATTGGCAGAAGGCTCGGCATCCTTTGCAGGAGAAGCTGAAGGAGAGGTAATGCTAGGTTCTAGGATATGATCATCATCCCGGGGAGGATTGAAGGGAGCATCCAGGCTATCTTCAGTCTCTGGCTGCTCAGGACTGATAAAGTCCTTGGCCTCTATCAAGCCAGGATGCTTCTCAGATACTGCCTTTACCGCTGCATCCCATCCTTGAGTAAACTGAAGAGGATAAAGACCCTCATCATGAATCACCATGAGATTCCTAAATTTCTCGGAATCCATGTAGTCATCAGTTATGGTTTTCTTATCACTCTAGAGCTTAACCCGCTCAGCATGAGCCTTTAACAGCTCCTCCCCCTTCGTCTTCAGCTTCTGTTATTCCCAGTGGACTAACAATGAGATTTACACAAGGGGGGTTGAATGTAAATCTCAAAACTTTTTCAAGTTTTGAGCAGTTTCTAAGGCTAAGTGTTTTTGAGAGCAAGTGTGTGTGAATTGCTTGAAGCTAATGCAGATAGATATATATTCAAACACAAATGTAAAGAACACAGAGAACTTAAAAACTTTTCTGGTGGATTTGTTGTTCCACCAGAGATTTGTTATTTCAGAAAATCTGTGATTCAAAGAATTAAATCACAGCTGCTTCCTAGTACAAATTAGATGATTTTCTCTCTGGATTTTTCTAAACAACTCTGGAAAAATTCATATCTAATTACTAGCTGCTACTTGGTTTAAATATCACCAAGTTTATAAGTGAAGAAAAAACTGTAAAATACAATAAAAAAAGCTCTTCACATATTTCTTCTTCATTTCTCTATCCAATACAATTTAGGCTTAGCTGTTGATCTTTGAATACTTCCTTGTTTGCACCAGAATGGAAATCCTGCATTTTCTTGATTCCTCCTAGAGGCTTCCACATTCCAGTTTGTCTCTGTCAACCCATGTGCCTCTGTCAGCTTATGAATTGTCACCATCAACTACTAATGAACTAAGCATCCGTTGAAGCTTTCATCTGTTGATGCCTTATCCGTTGAGACTTTATCCGTTGAAACTTTATCTGTTGATGCATTATCAGTTGAAGTCTTTATCCGTTGAAGAACTTATCCATTGAAGCATTAGAGACATCCGTTGAAGCTTTGTTTCTTATCCGTTGAAGGTCTTCAATATCAGTTGATACTTCTTCACTTATACAAAATTACAAGGCATGAAATATTTACAATTAGCCCTCCTATTTGCATATCCACTAGTAGTCAACATGACTGATACTTTCCTACAACATCTAAGAATTACAACTTGAATCCAGAGAATGAAATGTGCTACAATACTAAACTTATTGCTAAGTAAAGCTACTCCAACAACGGATAGCCAAGATGGTCTTATCCGTTGAGGCTACAAACACTAGATTTCTACTTAAGTGTTTTGTTTAACTTATCATCAAACTAATACACATATTTCTAACAATCTCCCCCTATTTATGTCTACTAGAACTGTAGGCATAAATTTGGGTTTAGCTTGATGATAACAAAACACTTGACAAATATATTAATTGTAATAAAGCAGAAATTCAAAAGTGCTGCAAAAATGTGTATGCTGAGATGGAATTGAAGAATTACATTGTTTCCAAGGGTGTTCCTCTAGCCTGAGCAGATTAATTTCTTTTCCTTTGATCCCTTGTTTTCTTTCCTAGCCTCCTGTCATTCTCCTCTATTTGAAGTTGAAGTTATCTGTAGAACTCAGCTTCATCTTCTTCATTGATGTCCAACTTAGATTGTATATCCTTGACAGTTTCATTACTGGCAATCTTGAGCTGATCTTCAAGTCTGAAAAATCTTCTGACTCCTTTGTTGTCTCTGAACTCCATCAACCAATGAGGTGATTTGTGAACTGTGATTCCTCTTTCTTGAATGAGTAATGTTCTAGGCAAGGCATTGGGCTCCCACCAAGTTTTCCTTATGTTGGCAATCTTGTTGAGAATCTCAGTCTTGGCAGTCCTGGTAAAGCCAGAATCCCTTTGTATGGATGAGTAGACTCTAACCAAGGTAGAGTAGCCTTCATTCAAAATACTGTAGAGAGGCCAAGTTCTTTCCCCACTTCCTTTGTATTTGAACACTAGTCTTTCTGGCAGCTGTCTGTAGGCAGCTATTCCCCTTACTTCCTCCAGCTCATCCAGATAGAGTTCAATTTTCCTCCTTTGCTCTTTGACTTGCAATTCAGCTGCTGCTATCTGGATTAGATCAATTCCATCAAGCTTTCCTTTGATTTGAATAGTTGGAGAAGTGGTGATGGCAGGAACTAGCACTTGAGATATTTAAACTATTGTTGATGGCTCTCCTTCCCCTTCCCCTTTATTCTCCCCCTTTTTGTTATCATCAAGGGTAGGGGTCAAGCCTTGTGCTTTTGCCAGCTGCATTAGTAGATTTGTCTGAGTTTGTTGATTCTGAAGAATGGTGACCATAGAGTCTTCAATGATCTGAACTCTGTCTTCCAACCTGGCCAGCCTCTTGTCAGCATCAGATGCTTTCCTCAGTCTCCCCAACAAATCTTGCATAGTACCATAGGGCATGACTAAATCCAACTTTTCAGCATTGTAGGATTTCAGATCAGCAATGTCCTGCTTGAGTTCATCCACACTTAGATTCTGTTTGAAATGCTGCAACTGCAAGAGATGCAGAGAGTCCAGATGAGCTTGAAGAATTGCCTTGGTACCAGCATCTGTAGTCTCCTGAAGGGCCTTCTGAATAGTCATTACTTGCCTGACCAAAGTGACACCAAACTCTCCTGGTGTAGATGCCTTTGCCCATGCCCAATCAGGGAGATCTGGAACAGAACTTGGGCCTACTTCTCCCCCTAAGTTCATGCTCTCATCCAAAGAATCAGAGTCATCATCATTAGAATTTACTCCAAATTCTTCAGATGGCTCACCAGCTTGAGAAGGCAGCATGTTAACAGCAGCTTTGTCTATGAGAAGAGATTCTGAAGTGTGTACAATGTTTAAAGTTTGTTCTGCCTCCACATTGCCCTGAGCAGCCAATAATTGATAGGCTGGAATAGGGTGAGTAAAAGTGTCAGCATCCAAGGAAATGTTATCAATTACAGCTTTGTAATGTTGCTGAAATTGTCTGTCCTTTTCTGCATCATCCATTATCATTGACTCACTAGCAATGGCTGGATCCACCCTTATAGCTTTTGTACCTGCCTTTCTCTCATTTTCTCTATTTTCTTGCATCAGGGGCTCCCCCTGGCTCACACACACCCTCACACCCTCACCCTCACCTTCTAAGGTGGCACTCCCCTCACTCACTTTTGCCATGCTGGAAGAAATAGCATGCATATGGTGACTCTCAACCTCTCCTTTTGTCTGGGAGCAACCCAGCCTCTCACTCAAATTATCACTCCCTTCCCTCAAACCTAAAAGTGATTGTACAGTAACCATGTCCTCTACAGTTGAAGTTGTGTCTGTTATATGTGTAGAGACCATCAACAGATAGGGAGTATCCGTTGAAGTGGAAACTGATGGTATCAACGGATAACTGCTGTTAAGTTTATCCGTCGAAGAACAACCACTGGTCAACGGATGAGAGATATCCGTTGAAGAAGGAAAAGATGTAGATATAGAAAGTGACATAATTGTTGAATCTGTGTGAATTGATTTTAAGTGAGGTGACAGAGATTCTTCAACTATATCTGAAAGAATTGGCTGATGATCCAACAAATCATCTAAAAGATGATGATCATCAGGTTTTGAGTGGGGCTCCTCCCTGAGTTTTAATGAGGGAAAATCAGGAAGTGATGTGAATATCATATCCACATCCAGAGAGGGTGATGGAGAGTTTGATGATGAATGTGTTTCAATTATGAGAGAATGGGGCTGTGACTCCACATTTGCTGGAGTCACATCAAGCTGAATTTGAGAAGGCAAAGATACAGGTGGATGTATGTTTGCTGTATGTGCTCCTTGTATAGAAACTAGGGTCTTGGCCTTCTTCTTCCTTGAAAAGGCTTTGATTGGTGAATGTGTGGCTTCAGTGTCCCTCCCTCTTTTGTTCTGTGTCCCTGGTTGGGGACTATTTTCAATAGTTGCACCCTTTTGGGAGGATGCAACTAGGTATGTGTTTGACTCCTTTTGAACCACCACAGTCTTTTTAGAGACTGTGGCTTGGCTGGTTGGGGTACCACTCACCTCTCCCACCTTATCCTGGGGGGTTTCTTGATGTTCACCCCTCCCCTCACCACTCACACCCTGTTCACTCCCTTCAGGGTTTATGGTAGTTGTTACAACTGTTGTCTTTTGAGAGACAACAGAGGTGGTTTTCTTTGACTTGCGTTTTGAAATTTTAGTTTTGGTGGCTTTGGTAGGAACCTGTTTGGACAAAGACACAGATTCCATTGCCACACTGGAAGGCAAAGAAGAATGGGGTTGGAAACAGTAGGAGTTATAGAAGTGTTTACCTCACTTACCTGTGGTGCATTCATTATTGGCAAATATACCAATGGCACCTGGCTGTTGAGGTTCATTCTCAAAAGGTCTGCAAGGACCCTTTTCTCTTATGCCCAGCATTTGAGTTTATTGTTCTCATTTGATATAACCAATCCTTCAGCAACATGGTTAGCCAATAACATAAAGAATCTAGCACATAGTAGATGTTATGTGGTCTATTAGCTTTGTTACCTAATCTGGAACCTAATTCTAGCATGACATAGTTGCTAAAATTAAAGTACCTATCAGAAACTAGCATATAGAGCATATTAACAAGAGATGAAGTTATGGCATCAAAATTGCTAATCTTCCCAGACAAAACCTTGATAAAGGTATCTCCAAGAAAACTTCATTCTTTCCTAAGGCCCTACCTTCTAATACTACCTAAACTAGCAGAATCAAAAGCATAGCCTATGGAATCTAACATAGCAGATACATCTTTATCAGTGTGTGGTGTCATGGCATTATTCTCAGGCAACTTAAAGTAAGACTGTATATCATCATAGTTAATGCAATAATCCTTACCTTTGAGAGAGAAGGCAATAGTCATATATGTGGAGTTGAACTCTGCAGTTGTCCAAATCTCCTCAATCACCTCACAGTAGATGGTTGGGGCTTCCAGCATTGCATAGCTTAGTTTGCAGTTTTTGATGAAGTCCATCATCTTGTGATAATCAGAATGGGCTTCATTCTTTTCAACCAAGGCTACGAAATTATTCTTTTCATAAACAAATCCAGATTGAGACATAATTTTGACTACTGGTGCCATTGTTGTGAGTAGAGGTTGCAGAGAAAAACTTGAGAATTTTGGGAGAGAAAGAGAATAAAAATTGCAAGAAAGCGTAAAGTAAAAATTAGAATTCAATGGGCTTTTATACTTTCTTGAATTAAAACGTAAATAAAATGATTAAATGATACTTTTAAATAAATTACAGCCGTTTAAGAATAAAGAAAACTGTAGAAATTCTGAAAACTGCCTTTAATACAAATACATACAACAGTGTATGTCTGTATCAACGGTTAAGTAAAAGAATCAACGGTTGTGACTCACTTAAAGTAACTGATGTGACACTTCAACGGATAAGGTAAATAGTTATCCATTGATGATCAACATTATTTTATCCGTTGAGGGATAAAATTACCAGAAATGTATTTGTCTTTCAATGGATAATGAACATCCGTTGATAGAACAATTTTGGCTTTCAACGGATAGGGAATATCCGTTGATAGAATAAGTTTTACTTAAAGCCAACTTTGTTCTTGCAGCAAATTCATTTCAGGCTTCAAGGCAGATTATATAGAGGACATAAATTATGAATAATTAAGCATACCTAGCTCACTTACTAATCTTGTGAATGTTGATTCATCAAGTGGCTTGGTAAATATGTCTGCAATCTGCTTTTCACTTGGAACAAAATGAAGTTCCACTGTACTTTTCATCACATGTTCCCTAATGAAGTGGTAATTGATGTCAATGTGCTTGGTTCTTGAGTGCTGCACTGGATTTTCAGTAATGGCAATGGCACTTGTGTTGTCACAGAATATAGGAATTTTGTCAACAGTTAGTCCAAAGTCAAATAGTTGATTCCTCATCCATAGTATCCGTGCACAGCAACTACCAGCAGCAATGTACTCAGCTTCAGCTGTTGATGTGGAAACAGAATTTTGCTTCTTGCTGAACCATGACACAAGCTTGTTCCCTAGAAATTGACAGGTGCCAGTTGTGCTTTTCCTGTCTATTTTGCAGCCTGCATAATCTGCATCTGAGTAGCCAATTAGATCAAAACCAGACTCTCTAGGGTACCAAATTCCTAGATTTGGAGTCCCTTTGAGATATCTGAAGATTCTTTTAATAGCCACTAAGTGAGATTCTTTAGGGTCAGCTTGAAATCTAGCACAGAGACATGTAGAAAACATTATATCAGGTCTACTAGCAGTTAAATATAAAAGTGAGCCAACCATGCCTCTATAACTTGAAATGTCCACAACCTTTTCAGCCTTGTTTAATTCAAGCTTGGTGGCAGTGGCCATGGGAGTTTTTGCAGATGAACAGTCCATTAAGTCAAACTTCTTCAAAAGATCATAAATATATTTAGTTTGACTAATGAAAATTCCACCACTAACTTGTTTAACTTGTAAACCAAGAAAATAAGTTAGCTCTCCCATCATGCTCATTTCATATTTACTTTGCATTAACTTAGCAAACTTTTTACAAAGCTTATCATCTGTAGATCCAAATATAATATCATCTACATAAATTTGAACAAGTATTGTAGAGCCATTAACATTTCTAAAGAAAAGAGTTTTGTCAACAGTACCTCTTGTGAAGTGATTATCTAGAAGGAATTTTGACAAAGTCTCATACCAGGCTCTAGGTGCTTGCTTTAGTCCATAGAGTGCTTTCAACAGATAATACACATAGTCTGGAAAGTTTGGATCTTCAAACCCTGGAGGTTGGCTTACATAAACTTCTTCCTCCAATTCCCCATTTAGAAATGCACTCTTGACATCCATTTGATAGACTTTGAAATTGGCATGGGCTGCATAGGCTAGAAAGATTTTGATGGCCTCAAGTCTGGCAACTGGAGCAAATGTTTCATCAAAATCTATTCCCTCTTGTTGAGAATAGCCTTTAGCAACCAATCTGGCTTTATTCCTTATAACAATGCCATTTTCATCCATCTTGTTTCTGAATACCCATTTTGTGTCAATAGAACTCTTGTTCTTTGGCTTGGGTACCAGCTTCCATACTTTGTTCCTCTCAAATTGGTTTAGCTCTTCTTGCATTGCTAAAATCCAATCTGGATCCAATAGAGCTTCTTTTACTCTCTTAGGTTCCTCCTGTGATAGAAAGCTACTATACAGACATTCATCTTGAGTAGCCCTTCTAGTTTGCACTTTAGATGTAGCATCACCAATGATCAGTTCAAAAGGGTGATTCTTAGTCCATTTCCTTTGAGGTGGTAGATTAGCTCTAGATGAGGTTGCCTCAGTATTGTCATGATGTGAGATAGAATGTTGATTGGTTGACACTCCCCCTGAGTTGTTGATCCTTTGAAAGGAGTTGGGAGCTCTATCAACTGATGAAGTGAATTGATTATCCGTTGACAGACTGTGATCAACGGATGCTTCATTATGAACTTCAACGGATGATGCACTTTGTCTTTCAACGGATGCTGCATTGCCTCTTTCAACGGAAGCTGAATTATGACTTTCAACGGATGCAGCATTCTGTGCATCATCCAAAGGCAGATTTTGAATTCTTCTTGAGATGCCTTCTTCATCATTCTCATCTTCACTATCATCACAATATATCTCAATATTGTCAAATTTGAGTCCTTCATGATGTCCCTCATCTGTTAGTCCATCAATCTTTTTATCATCAAACACAACATGCACATATTCCATGACAATGTTGGTTCTTAGATTGTAGACCCTATATGATTTTCCAGCAGAATAACCAACAAATATTCCTTCATCAGCCTTTGCATCAAACTTCCCTTTGTGATCAGATTGATTCCTTAAGATGTGTAACATTTACAACCAAAGACATGCAGAAAGTTTAAAGTTGGTTTTCTTCTCTTGAATAATTGATAGGGAGTCATGCCTTTTGCCTGATTGATTAGAGAAATATTCTGAGTGTAACATGCACAGTTAACAGCCTCAGCCCAAAAGTAAGTTGGGAGTTTTGACTCTTCAAGCATTGTCCTTACAGCTTCAATTAGTGATCTGTTCTTCCTTTCCACCACACCATTCTGTTGTGGGGTCCTTGGAGCTGACAACTCATGCATGATCCCATTTTCTTCACAGAACAACTTCATGGTTGAATTCTTGAACTCAGTTCCATTGTCACTCCTAATATTCCTTACTTTGAAATCAGGATGATTGTTGACTTGCTTGATATGATTGATAATGATTTCACTAGCTTCATCCTTTGATCCAAGAAAATAAACCCATGAAAACTTTGAGAAATCATCTACAATCACTAGGCAATATCTTTTCCTTGAAATTGACAATACATTGACTGGTCCAAAAAGATCCATGTGTAGCAGTTGTAATGGTTCATCAATTGCAGATTCAAGCTTCTTACTGAATGATACTTTCTTTTGCTTTCCTTTCTGACAAGCATCACACAGTCCATCCCTTGTGAATTCTACTAGAGGCATTCCTCTAACTAAGTCCTTTTTGACTAGATCATTCATTGTCTTGAAATTCAAATGGGACAGCTTCTTGTGCCATAGCCAACTTTCAACTGAGCTTGCTTTGCTGAGAAGACAAGTAATAGATTCCGCATCTGTAGAGTTGAAGTCAGCTAAGTACACATTCCCTTTTCTAACTCCAGTTAGAACCATTTTATTGTCCTTCTTACTTGTGACAATACAAGCTTCAGAATTGAAGGAAACAGTATTCCCTCTGTCACATAGTTGACTGATGCTCAATAAGTAGTGTTTGAGACCATCAACCAATACAAATTCATCAATGATGACATTTTCTTTTGAAATCAAGCCATATCCCATAGTGAATCCTTTGCTGTCATCTCCAAAGGTTATGCTAGGGCCAGCTCTCTCCTTAAACTCTGTGAGCAGGGTGAAATCTCATGTCATGTGTCTTGAACACCACTGTCCAAGTACCATAGATTCCTTCTTTTTCCCTGCACACAACAAAATCAATCAAGTTGATTTTGGTACCCAAGTTTCCTTGGGTCCAGCCTTGTTAGTCTTTTTCCTAGACTTCATTCCTCCTGCATCTTTTGACTTAGGTAACTTTGGGTCAACCTTGATCTCAGATGTGGTTGGTTGAAGTGTAGGGTTAGTCACAGAATCATTTAGCACATTTGATTGAATTTGATAAGGCATAGATTGTGCAAGCATGTTATTCCATATAGGCATATTGTATGGCATTTGAGGCATACTAAATGCAGTAAAATAAGGATTATTAATATATGGCATGTTTGCAAAATGTGCATGGGTATTCTGATGAGACATAACAGGCATGACATGCAGAGGTGACATAGACATGTTAGGCATGGAGGGATTTGAAGGCATGGGAGCATTTTTAAAAGATTTGCATTTATCAGATAGGTGATTAACACTTTTACAATGCACACAGCTTTTTCTAGGAGCATACCTATCAGGTGTGTAATTGTTATGTTTATTAATCCCTACCTTCCCATTTCTTTTAGATTTTCTTTTAGTTTCCTTCTTATCCTCAACCAACTTAAGCCTATTTTTCAGCTGACCCAAAGTCATGTGTCCTATATTCACCTTGTTGGATTTTAATCGCAGCGGAGGCATGGCAAAACACTTTTACACATACAAAATACAAATAAAAACATATAAATCGTGGTAAAAACATATGGATCGATTACTAACCTTTAATATGCGATCCCAGAGCAACGATCGGAGATCCTTAGCAGCTGCTCCTCAAACGTGAAGCACTCCACCGGTATCCACCAAGAAAACGACGTTAAGGAAGAGAAGGAGGGGAGAGAATTAGGTTTTATAATTTTGAGGTTAGAATAAAAATAAGGTTTATAATAGTATATTTATAGGCAAAATTTTCAGCTGAAATTTTCCCATAAATATTATTATTATTATCCCATTTATTATTCTTATTAATAATTAAAACACCTTTTAATTATTAATCCTTTTTCTAAACACTTTAGAAATAATTCTCTCTCTTGATTTAATTTCCAAAAAAAAATTAAATCCTTAATTAATAATATTAAGAACTTTTCTTAATTAATTTATAATCAATTAAATCTCATTTAATCAATTATTAAATTTGCCAATTAATTATTTATTTCACAAATAAATAATTATTAGCCATTATTAATTAATTCCTCCACCATTAAATCATTCTCTTTTTATGGTGTGACCCTGTAGGTTCAATATTAAGCCGGTAGTAGAAATAAATAATAATAAAACTATTTTATCATTATTTATATAAATTCTCTAATTTATTAAATATGATTAATTAATTAATCACACTTATTCTACATCGTGAGGGATAATTCTCAGCATATCGCGACTATCCGGATAATACGAATTCATTACTTAGAATACCAAGAACCTATTCAGTGAATAGTTACCGTACAATAAACTCCTTCTACCCTACAATGTCCCGATTAAATACAAGGCATGGATCTCGTGTCAAGCCTATCTAATTTAATCACTTGCTTACCATTTACTATGCTTAGTTCTATGCAAATCAGAAACTCCTTTCTAATTTCATTCACTCTGGCCAGAGATTCCTGAACTAGCATAAGTGGATCAGCCTTGAACATTCTCTTCCTTCACTGGAAGGGGTAGATCCTTTATTGATCATACACTATCTTCGTGTACAAATTCCTATACCCAGTAGAGCCCTAATAATTGTCCCTGGAGACTAAGAACTAAACCAAAGCATAGTTCAGTGTACACAAGATGACTATGATGACCTCAAGTCTAAGGATACTTGTACAACTATCACTATATGAACAACTATTGACACGTGAGTGAACTCCATCAGTTGTTCAGCTGTGCGAGTCATGTTCAGTGAACTTATTCTATAATAAGCACCTACATACTAGCTATAGTGTCACCACACAAATGTCTATGAGAACAGACATCCTTCATAATGAAGCAAACATAGTATGTACCGATCTCTGCGGATTATTAATTACCAGTTAGTAATCCTACGACCAGGAACTATTTAAGTTTAGAGTTATCATCGTTTAGGTCTCACTATTATGATCTCATCATAATCCATAAAAAGCTTTACTCTAAACTATGGTATATCTTATTTAAACACTTAAATAGATAAAGCCCGTAATAAAAATAAAAGAAGTCTTTTATTAATATCAATGGAATCAAAACAGATTACATAAAAGGTTATTCCTAAATCCTAATACCTGATTGGACTTAGGACATATTCCTTTCAATCTCCCACTTGTACTAAAGCCAATTACTCTGGTATCTAATACCCATCTTGTCTTTATGACGATCAAAGTGACTTTCATAAAGTAGCTTTGTGAGTGGGTCTGCTATGTTGTTATATGTGTCAACTCTAATTCAATATAATACAAGAAATGTTACCGCGCTCCCACTAACCTTTCGTAGACACATGGTTTATCTACGTTTTTGATAAAACCAAACTCTTTGATTGTCTCATCAAAACGGATGTTCCATATCTCGAGAAGCTTGCTTTAAACCACATATGGTTCGCAATAGCTTACACACTAGGTTTTCTTTTCCCTTGGAAAGAAAACCATCTGGCTAATTGCCAGATCTCATAGTTGTAGTAAGCAGCAATCGCAAGCAAAATCCGAACTGATTTTAACAGGGCTACAGGTAAAAGGTTTCATCAAAGTCAATCCATTGCCTTTGTTTGAATCCTTTTCCCACAAGCCTGGCCTTATAGGTCTCTACCTGGCCATCTGCTCTAATCATTCTTTTGTATCCCGTATACATAGATTTCATTCCGGATTTCATGGCACTATGCCATTTCTCTGAGTCAACACTACTCATAGCCTCATTATAGGTCACAGGGTCGTCATCATCAATGATCGACAACTCATTGTCATTCTTAATGACAAGGCCATATTTCATCTCAGGTTGGCGAGACACTCTCCCTGACCTACGAATGGGTTGTTCCACAGAAGGTTGTTCAGTCAGAACAGGTGTTTCCAATGGATCCGTAGTAGTTTGTGCTTCTTGAACTTCATCAAGTTCAATTTTGCTCCCACTGTTTCCTTCAAGGATAAACTCCTTTTCCAAGAAGGTAGCATGTCTGGAGACAAACACCCGATGATCGGTGTAAAAGTAATACCCTTAAGTCTCTTTAGGATATCCCACAAAACTACATTTTACGGATCGATATTCCAGCTTATCTGGGTCAACTTATTTGACATAAGCTGGACATCTTCAAATCTTAACGTGTTTAAGACTCGGTTTCCTTTCTTTCCATATCTCATACGGAGTTTGAGGAACAGATTTGGAAAGCACCTTATTCAGTAAATATGCTGAGGTTTCCAATGCATAACCCCATAGGAATACTGGAAGATTTGCATAGCTCATCATGGACCGAACTATGTCTAACAAAGTTCGATTTCTCCTTTCAGATACCAATCTGGAGGCGTCCACTGGGAGACTATACCATTTACTTTGAGATAATCCAGAAACTTTCCATTCAAGTATTCACCACCTCGATCTGATCGAAGAGTTATAATACTATGTTTGGTTGTTTCTCCACTTCATACTTATACTCTTTGAACTTTTCAAAGGCTTCAGACTTGTGTTTCATCAAACACATATCCGAATCTAGATCTATTATCCATGAAAGTAATGAAGTATGAAAATCCACCCATGGCTTGCTTAGACATTGGTCCACATACGTCTGTGTGTACCATTCCTAGCAAATTTGCAGTCCTCTCTCCATGTCTACTAAATGGAGACTACAGTGCCACTATAAAGTGAGATTTTCATCATCTCTTTTCTTTTATTAGTTTGTTCAATCTGAAGTAAATTATGTCACATATATACAGACCATTATTTAAAGCACCACGTTCATAAAGAATATTATCTCTAAGAATAGAACATTCATTATTCTCAATAATAAATAAAAATCCAGCCAAGTCTAACATGGGAATAATATTCCTCACAATCGAGGGAACAAAATAACAATTATTTAAAACAATAGTCTTGCCCGTAGGCATATGTAAATGAAATGATTCTACATCTTCAGCAGCAACTCTTGCTCCATTTCCATCAGTAGAATCACCTCCTCTTCCTCAAAAGTCCTACTTCTCCTTGGTCCCTGCAACAAATTGCAGATATGAGAACCACAGGCGGTATCTAATACCCAAGTAGAAATTTGATTTAATGACATATTCACTTCTATCATGAACATACCTGAATCAGAAGCGGTAGTCTCACTACCCTTCTTCTTCTTCTTCAATTCTGCAAGGTAAACCTTGCAGTTCCTCTTCTAGTGCCCCACCTTGTTACAGTGAAAGCAAACAACTTTGCTCTTGGGGTCTTCAGTTTTTGGTGGAACCGGCTTTTCTTCACCTACTTTCTTCTTCTTGGAAGAGTTCCTCTTCCTTTTCTTAGGATTGGAACCTTCACCAATTAGAAGAACAGAACTCTTTTTAGGGGGAAAATTCGATTCCGCAGTCTTCAACATGTTGTGGAGTTCAGGCAGGCTGACATCCAACTTATTCATGTGAAAGTTCACAACAAACTGTGAGAACGAACTCGGAAGCGATTGCAAGACCAAGTCTTGGCTCAGCTCCCCATCCATGGTAAAACCAAGTTGTCCAAGACGTTCAATCAAATTGATCATCTTAAGTACATGGTCATTCACAGATGATCCCTCAGACAACCTACAACCGAACAGCTCCTTCGATATCTCATATTGAGCTGTCCTCCCCGCCACATCATACAACTCTTGTAGATGCATGAGGATAGTGTGAGCATCCATATGCTCATGTTGCTTCTATAGCTCAATGTTCATGGAAGCTAGCATAATGCATTGAGCAACATTTGCATCATCTATCCACCTACGATACACAACATGTTCATCATTATGTGCATCACTAGCAGGTTCAGTAGGCATAGGTGAGTCAATCACGTATTCCAGCTTCTCAATCCTGAGAACAATTCTCAAGTTTCACAGCCAGTCAGCATAATTAGGACCAGTCAATTTGTGAGCATCTAGTATGCTCCTGAGTGATAATGCAGAAGACATAACGTACAAAGTAAATCTGTAAATGATAAACATATAACAACACTTAGCAAATATTCGATTTCATTTTTAAAATACTATATGAATCGGGTCTTTATTCATAAGTGGCTCTCACTAGTTTACCTAATTTATTCAACCCCCTACGTGAAAAATTAAGCATTCATAATGCTAGTGAGAATAGGGATCCTACATTCCATTACACAACCCTGTGGCACGAAACGCCATGTAATGTTCAATAGGCAGACAACTCTTGTCAATTACATCCAATGTTATTCCCTAATCAAACTTTAGCCTCTTGAATAATTGAGTCACGACTGTGGCACGACAAACTCAATATTCTAAGTCAAGTCTAACCCAACATTCCGTACAATTGAATCAGTCCCCAAAGGCCCACGGCTATGGCACGTAACGACCTTTAGATTCTTATTCAATGTACACATCTCTATGTAATAGACAAGTATTTCTTATTTCGAAATCAAAGCCCTCGGCTGTGGCACGAAACGACAATGATTTAAAAATAAGAACTACTTTCTATCATGTTGGAAGGCTATGACCGACACAAGCCCGTTGTGTCATTGGCCAATTACTACTTGATATTATTTAATTTTAGAGGGATTATATTACGTTACAATCATAATCATATTATAAAGAGATTCTTCCTTTTAAATTAAATATTTCAAATCAATAATCAATAATCAGATGATTCCCAGATCGGGTGGAGCATTGTCAAGAGGCGTCACTTAATAACCCTTTCTTACAGATAGAAATCTGTTGTTGACAGAATCATCCTTTCTCTCATATCAAAAATTCATATTCAATTATGTGTTTCATAAACACAAGAATCTCATGATTGTATTCATAATATTATTATTAAGGTTATGAAACAATTTCACTATACTAGGTTGTCTAACAAACGCCTTATGTTCATTTAAGTTCACCTAAATCTATTATCGCATGATAAACTAAGCATATATCACATATATAAACATGAATAAACATCAAGGTAGGCATGTTATATCATCTAGCACACTAGTCTAAGCATTATACATCTCTATGTATCACATGAAGCATTTAAAAGCAATTAAAACAGTTAAAAACACTTTCGGAAATATAACCAGTTCAAAACTTTTATATAAACTAAAATTTGATCACTCCATTAGATCCGTCTCGGAAAAACGAATCCAACGATATATTGCACGCCCAAAACGGAGTTACGAAACTCCCAGAAATCAAATTTAAAAAATAACAGACGGGCTGTAACGTTACAGGAACGCGTTACAAGCCCTGTAATGCATTCCGGTGATGCGTTACAACCCTTTTAAGCCATTAAAAGGTGTAACGCATTGTAATATCCCATATATTTTCAAATATTATTATTATTATTCGGAATTGTTTATGTGATTTTATGTGAATTTTTGGTGAATTATCTGAAAAGTAGAAAGATATTTGAATGTTTATATGTGACATTATTTGAATATTTGAATTTTTATATGTCCAGAATAAAATATAGATAATTGTGGTATTTTTCTGGTAATTTTTGGAGTGTTATATGATTTTATAATGATTTATGAATTAGTAATTATTTTCAGAATAATTATAAAATTATTTTATAAAGCCGGGAATCTTCCAACTTCAACCGTTTTGCGTTTTTACAACCCGAAACTCTTCCGAAAACTCCTTCCTAACCTAATCTGGTAATTCCGGACATTTTCCGTATTTTGACTTTTTCGATCCGGATTACGGTTTGACTCGTGCGCGGCCCGGCGCAATATTTTCGATACGATAGTTATTTCGGTAATCAATAAAAACCCGTAATCTCGAAAGAGGGGATATTTTTACGTTATGTTCGTATATGGTGTTTTATAAAAAGCCCGGTTTTGATAATTATCCAATTCTGGTATTGAATTGTATCGTTTTTACAGTTACTTAGCGGCTAAGCAACTAATTTAACGATCCAAAACGATCCAGAACGATCCAATATTCCATAAATATAAATAGCCTATTTCTTATTTCGTTTATTTCGTTTATTCATTTGCAACCAGTTAAAATACCGTAAAAACAGAGAAAAACCCGAGAAACCGATACGTTTCCGAGAATCAAACACACGAACGAAGGCGTTATCGAACTCCGATTCAGGCGTGCAGCATATCAAAACGAAGCTCTCGAAATCTTCTTTCTGAATCAATCATCAGTTTCTGCCCAGAAATCACAGTACTTTTCTTATTTATTTATTTATATTCGAATTATATGATAATTAAAATATGAATTTTTGTTCTTGATGTTGTTGATGTGATTTGATGCTAGAATCATGTAGATAATTTCTTCCTGGTCATTTTGATATATTATACGTTGAATTTGGAGTTCAATAACATGTAGAAAAGTGATTTTGATTCTCAGATTATGAATTTAGGGTTTATATTCAAGAATATTTTCAATTAGAAATTAGGCGTTTCTTTGTTAGGGGTTATGAGTTGAAATTGATTACATGGTTAAGTAGATCGTTGTGCAACGAATCGAATGGTACCACTGAAATTAACGAACGATAACCGGAAGGCCCTCATCGGAAAATTAGTCATGGCGGCGTCGGAAGTTTTGATTAAATTTCTCGGTTAAAATCGTTAATTTTTGAAGATTTTAGTCTTGCAGATGCGTTCCTGGAAGCAAGAACAACGTTTCCTGTTAATTTGGTGATTATCTGAGTGGTTTTGCAGGTGGCCGGAAAAGCTCCAGTCGCCGTTAATGGCGACTGGCCGGCGGCGACGGCGGAACGACGGGGAAGACGGTGAAATTACCGTTTGCACCCCCCTCGTTTCCAAAGTCTGCAGAAATTGGATTTTTGTTTTAAAATTTTTCAAAAATTAGATTTCTGTTTATAATTATTTTTATAAAATTGTTTTAATTATGTTAAATTCCAAAAATCATTATTTTTTTAATTCTGAAAATTTATTTTAATTCAAAAATAAATCCAAATTATTTAATTAATTAATTTTAGTTGATAATTAATTATTTAATTAGTCAATTAATTTAAATATTAATTGATTAATTAATTTAATTAGTTATTAATTAATTTTAATTGATTATTTAATTAGATTTAATTATTTAAAATTGATTTAAAAATTCTGAAAAATAGTTTCGAGCTTTAAGATATTATTTTAAATTATTTTCCAGGCTCGATAAATCTTATAAAATTATTTTAGGGTGTTTGAGCTCTATTATTTAATTATTAAATGATTTGGAGACCCGTTTTATTCCGAAAAATGTTCAAAAATTCATAATAAATCAACCGTTTGTTCGTTTAATACGAAACGAACGCGTACAAACTCAGAAAAATATTGCGCTTTCAATAAAAATACTTTTGAGACCTAATTTCTTTTATATTGCAATGTCATTTAATTTGTATATCAGTTTGAGTCGGTATTTGATCGATAAATGCTAATATTGACCTAATTTTCATTCTGAGCACACTGAGACGTATCTTTTAATGATCTGAATTATGTATTGCATGAGTTATGAGATTACGTGTTATACAAATGTCATGATTATGTGTTATGTGATAAGTATGCTATTTGTTTACAGTTTAATATGCCATGCTTAGTTATAAATGGCCGGGGAGATGTCAAGACGTAGAGTTACGTCGATTGAGTTTAGTTCTGTCAATTAAGATAGTCTTTTTGTTTATAGAATCGAGTAGCAAGGAGTACAGTCAAGTGTTAGACGAAGATAGTAGCCAGCAGTTAGAAGCAGAGTTAAAGTAAGAGGTTATTGAGCATACCAGGCAAGTACCCCTAACTTCACTTATCGTTCAAGTGACGTTCATTTCTAATCATATTATACAAGTACCTATATCTTTATTTATCATTCAATTGATATTGACTCTGAACTTTATTTTTTCAATATCCATACTATTCTAAGTTCAGAATAGTTAAACGTTTTATATTTCGCTATGAATTACTCTATACGACAAAGCTTTGAATTGAGATTAGCGAATAACTAATTGTTCTGGTTATTTAGTCATTGGTTGTTGAGAAAACTCCGGACCATGAGAAATGGGGAGTTATGTGGTTAAGGATGTCATTTGATTCGACTCCTTTGGCGGAAAATTGTTTTTATGGGTTGGATGGTTGCGTAAGAGGCCGTGGCGGCGGTCCAGTGTGAGCTATGTGTTATACAGGATATAACACCTTGCTAGGCCAATATGTGCCTTGGGTACCTTTTGTTTAGTTGGATATGCTTCGGCATACCGGTGTTGCTCCGCGGCTGATCACCGGCGGCAACACACCGTCGTTCAAGGATTCCAGTCCCAAAACATAATATATTGCAAATGTTGTTTATTATCAAATTTTTATCAGTTTTGATACTGTTCAGTTAGCTTAGTTGGTTTTGTTCATCAGATATACTGTTGTTATTCCAAATCATAAGCTATTTATTACTTGCTGAGCACTTCGTTCGCTCATACTTGTTTCATATCTTGATTCTTTCAGCTAGGCCAGAGCAAGCTTAAGTTCCAGGTCTGACCAGAGGTTTTGTGCTTGTAAATAGTTGGTGTGTTTCCAGGTAGACAGTTTGGGACGCTTAATTAGTCTAGAGGTTTGTAATAAAATTTGAATAAGTTGTAAAACTAATTAGACTATGGTCTGTAATAACAGTTGGTTTGTATTAGTGCCTGTTCCATACTATAACCTGTGATCGATCCAGTGTAGGTAAAAGGGGTCGTATTTATTATATTATTCCGCTGTGATTATTTTATTTTGGTTTATTGGCGAGTGACCCCCAAATCTAGACCCCGGGTTTGGAGGGCGTCACAGGTTGGTATTAGAGCTACAGGTTATGGTCACTGAAACAGGCTTAGGATTGTCATAGATGAGTCATAGGAAGATCACATAATATAGGCGCGTGTAGTTTAGCTTTTATAGGATTAAATTTAGGTTATTGGGTTAAGTTGTAGTTAAATTGTTTAGGTTTCCTGTTTTGTGTTTAGCTTTAGGCCTTGGGTCATTGCCGCTATTTTGTTGATTTAGTTAAGATTTCGAGCAAGGATTTAAAAGGGTTGGATAATTCGGAGTAATTTTCTTTGTGTTATTATTCTTGAGATAATAAGCAGGATTATGTGATAATCATGTCGCTTGTGTTAATATGGTAGCAAGTTTATGATATTCAGGGAAGAGATATTGTTTGCGAATTTTGATATGCTAAGGAATTGCTACATATTTGACACAATGCTTGACAGATTATTATATATATTGCTTGTTTCTTACCAGAATAATGGCACCAAAGAGAAGGAATAATTCAGGAGAGGGTAGTACCGAGAGCCATACAGATCCAGCGATTATCCAGATGTTGGGACTGATGCAGCAGCAGATGTTACATCTTACGCAGCAGCAACAGTAACAGCAGCAGCGAGCAGCACCACCTACAGTGACTTTTAAGCAGTTTCAAGCAGTGAAGCCACCTGAGTTCAAGGGAAGTGCTGATCCTGTGGAAGCCAGTGCATGGCTTAAGGAAATGGAAAAGGCTTTTGAATTGGTCGGAGCAGGAGCTGAGCAGAAGACCAAGTTTGCAAGTTACTTTCTGAAGGGTGAGGCGAACTATTGGTGGAAATCCGCACGAGCATTGGAAGGAGGTGAGTTTATAACTTGGGAGAGATTCACAGAGCTGTTTCTAGAGAAGTATTTTCCGAGGTATATGAAGAATCAAATGGAGATCCAATTCTTGAACTTGACCCAGGGAGATCTTACTGTAGCTGAGTACGAAGCTAAGTTTACTGAATTAGCGAGGTTCGTGCCACACCAGGTTGACACGGATGAAAAGAAAGCAAGAAGGTTTGAACAGGGATTGAGATTTTGGATTCAGAATAGGGTGGCCATGTTTGAATTGACTTCATATGTGGCAGTAGTGCAGAAAGCGATGGTGATTGAAAGTAAGAGTGATATGTATCAGAAAGGGAAGGATGGGAAGAAAAGGAAAATAGAAACCTCAGGAGGAGGCCAGCAACAAGGTAACTTCCAGGGCCGTTTCAATAAAAGGCCAGAGTTTCAGAATAATAAGAGTGTGGGATTTAAGAAACCACAGCCAGGAAATGGGAACCGTTTTCAGAATTCAAATCAGCAGAGATCCAATCGTCCACCTGCGTCAGAGTGCAAATTTTGTGGTAGAAGGCATTTTGGGATTTGTAAGGCTAATGTGTTGTGTTATAAGTGCAATCAGAAGGGACACTATTCTAATGAGTGTCGAAGTCAGACTACAGCTCAAAGATCAGGGACAGTGTGCTTTAAATGTGGAAAGATGGGGCATATTGCCAGGGACTGCCAGACAACTGAACCAACTGCGAATGTGCCAAGGATTGAAGGACCACCAGCAAAGAACCAGCCAAAGGCTAGGACATTCAATATGACTATGAAGGATGCTGTTCAGAGTTCAGACGTGGTGGCAGGTACGCTTCCAGTCAACTCCATAGATGTTAAAGTTTTATTTGATTCTGGAGCTACAAGATCATTTATTTCTCAAAGTTTTGTCGATAAACTGCATTGCGAAGTTAAGTTGTTAGAACAAGCATTAATGATAGAGTTAGCTAATAAGGACCAAGTTTTTGTCGACCGAGTGTGCCCGAGGTGCGATATTGAAATAGGAGGACATCATTTTTATGCCAACTTGATACCTTTTAAGTTGGGAGAATTTGATGTTATTTTAGGAATGGATTGGTTGTCAGAAAATAACGCTCAAATTGATTGTAAGAATAGGAAAGTGAGACTTCAGACCTTGGGTAGTAAGAAGAAGGTAATATTTCGAGGAAATAGGCAAGAGAAGAAGTTCTTAGCGATCGCTCAAGTGAAAAAGTTATTGCGTCAGAATTGTGAAGCATATTTGGCCCATGTGGTAGACACCAGTAAAGAAGTTCCAGCACTAGAAGCGATTCCAGTTGTCAACGAATTTTCAGATGTTTTCCCAGATGATCTACCAGGATTACCTCCCGACAGAGAAATTGAATTTGCGATTGATCTAGTACTCGGAACAGAACCAGTTTCTAAAGCTCCGTACCGAATGGCACCAGTGGAGATGAAAGAATTGGCAACTCAGCTACAAGATCTTTTGGAGAAAGGAGTGATAAGACCCAGTGTATCCCCATGGGGCGCACCAGTACTGTTTGTCAAAAAGAAGGATGGGAGTATGCGGTTGTGTATTGACTATCGAGAACTGAATAAGCTAACCATTAAGAACAAGTATCCGTTACCAAGGATCGATGATTTGTTTGACCAATTGAGAGGCGCTGTATGGTTTTCTAAGATTGATTTAAGATCCGGATATCATCAACTAAAGATCAAGCCCGAAGACATTCCGAAGACCGCATTTAGAACCAGATATGGGCATTATGAGTTTCTAGTGATGGTATTTGGATTAACCAACGCACCAGCAGCTTTCATGGATTTGATGAATCGAGTATTTAAGAAGTATTTGGATAAATTCGTGATCGTGTTCATAGACGACATCTTGATCTATTCCAAAACAGAAGAGGAGCATGTAGAGCATTTGGGGATAGTTCTGGAAATACTGCGATAGGAGAAATTGTACGCAAAGTTTTCCAAGTGTGAATTTTGGTTAAAAGAAGTACGATTTCTTGGGCACGTGATTAGCAATAAAGGAGTGGAAGTGGATCCAGCAAAGATTGAAGCCATAATCAACTGGGAGAGGCCAAAAACACCAACGGAAGTAAGAAGTTTCATGGGACTGGCAGGTTACTATAGAAGATTCGTGCAAGATTTTGCGAAGATAGCTACGCCATTGACAAAGCTCACCAGGAAGAATCAAAAATTTGAATGGAATGAGAAGTGCGAAGAAAGTTTCCAGGAATTAAAGAATAGATTAGTATCTTCTCCAGTACTAGTCTTGCCAGATGAACAAGGAAATTTTGGGATCTACAGTGATGCGTCGTACAAAGGATTGGGATGTGTTTTGATGCAGCATGACAAGGTAATAGCCTATGCTTCAAGACAGTTGAAACCACATGAAGAAAAGTATCCAACACATGATCTAGAATTGGCAGCTATAGTGTTTGCATTGAAGATATGGAGGCATTATCTTTATGGGGAAAAGTGCGAGATCTACACAGACCACAAGAGTTTAAAGTATATCTTCACCCAGAAGGAATTGAACATGAGACAGAGAAGATGGCTAGAATTGATCAAGGACTACGACTGTATTATCAACTATCATCCAGGCAAAGCAAATGTGGTGGCCGACGCTCTGAGCAGAAAAGAAAGGTTAAACATGATAACTTCATCTGAGGAATTAATCAGGGAATTTGAGAAGCTGGAAATAGAGGTTAATATTCCAAGTATGTCTACAGAGGTATTGTGTGCAATGTCTTTTCAACCAGAATTATTAGAGAAAATAAGAAGATGTCAGGAAGAAGTAATGAGCCATGAACGAGACAGTTTGACAGGAGAAGAAATAGGGAGTCAAAAGGATGATAAAGGGATACTAAGATTTTCTTCCAGAATATGGATACCCAACATAGCCGAGCTGAAAGATGAAATTCTTCGAGACGCTCACAACTCCAGATACTCAATTCATCCCGGAAGTACGAAGATGTATAGAGATTTAAGAGAAAACTTTTGGTGGCCAAGCATGAAGAAAGAAATTGTAGAATGGGTAAGTAAGTGTTACACTTGCCAGCGAGTCAAAGCGGAACATCAAAGGCCCAGTGGACTGATACAACCATTGGACATTCCAGAATGGAAATGGGAGCATATCGCGATGGATTTTGTAGTTGGATTACCGAGGACCAGGGCGAATCATGATGCTATTTGGGTTATTATCGATAGATTGACGAAGTCGGCGCATTTTCTTCCTATCAATGAAAGATTCTCAATGGATAAATTGGTTCGGTTATATCTTAAGGAAATTGTGACCCGACACGGAGTTCCAGTATCCATAGTTTCAGACAGAGATCCTCGATTTAACTCAAGATTTTGGAGAAGTTTTCAAGATTGTCTCGGAACGAAGCTGAACATGAGTACCGCGTATCATCCGCAGACGGATGGTCAAAGTGAAAGGACGATTCAGACTATTGAAGATATGCTGAGGGTATGTGCACTAGATTTTGAAGGGAGTTGGGACGAGCATTTTCCATTAGTTGAATTCTCCTACAATAACAGCTATCATGCCAGCATTAGGATGCCGCCTTACGAAGTCTTGTACGGGAGAAGATGCAGATCGCCAATATGTTGGGAAGAAGTTGGTGAGAGAAAGATTTTGGGTCCAGAATTGATCCAGCAGACAAAAGAGAAAATAGAACTCATTCGGAAAAGATTAACAGCAGCTCAAGACCATCAACGTAAATATGCAGATCCTACCAGAAAAGATATGGAATTTGAAGTTGGTGAAGCAGTGCTATTAAAAGTTTCTCCTTGGAAAGGTCTATCAAGATTTGCGAAGAAAGGAAAGCTGAGTCCGCGTTATGTTGGTCCTTTTGAGATTTTGAAGCGTGTGGGAAAGGTTGCTTATGAATTAGCGTTACCACCTCACATGTAACATATTCACAATGTGTTCCATGTGTCGATGTTGAAGCATTATTTGCCTGATTCGAACCATGTGATAGAATACGAGCCAATCGAGATCCAACCAGATTTATCTTTTGTAGAGCAACCAGTACAGATTTTAGATAAGAAAGAAAGAGTACTTAGGAATAAGTCTGTATCTTTAGTGCGAGTCTTGTGGAGGAATCCCAAGGTTGAAGAGTCGACTTGGGAATTGGAAAGCGAAATGCGATCCAAGTATCCTTATTTATTTTTTTAGGCTGATTCTGAGGACAGAATCATGTTAAGGGGGGTAGATTGTAATATCCCATATATTTTCAAATATTATTATTATTATTCGGAATTGTTTATGTGATTTTATGTGAATTTTTGGTGAATTATCTGAAAAGTAGAAAGATATCTGAATGTTTATATGTGACATTATTTGAATATTTGAATTTTTATATGTCCAGAATAAAATATAGATAATTATGGTATTTTTCTGGTAATTTTTGGAGTGTTATATGATTTTATAATGATTTATGAATTAGTAATTATTTTCAGAATAATTATAAAATTATTTTATAAAGTCAGGAATCTTCCAACTTCAACCGTTTTGCGTTTTTACAACCCGAAACTCTTCCGAAAACTCCTTCCTAACCTAATCTGGTAATTCCGGACATTTTCCGTATTTTGACTTTTTCGATCCGGATTACGGTTTGACTCGTGCGCGGCCCGACGCAATATTTTCGATACGATAGTTATTTCGGTAATCAATAAAAACCCGTAATCTCGAAAGACGGGATATTTTTACGTTATGTTCGTATATGGTGTTTTATAAAAAGCCCGGTTTTGATAATTATCCAATTCTGGTATTGAATTGTATCGTTTTTACAGTTACTTAGCGGCTAAGCAACTAATTTAACGATCCAAAACGATCCAGAACGATCCAATATTCCATAAATATAAATAGCCTATTTCTTATTTCGTTTATTTCGTTTATTCATTTGCAACCAGTTAAAATACCGTAAAAACAGAGAAAAACCCGAGAAACCGATACGTTTCCGAGAATCAAACACACGAACGAAGGCGTTATCGAACTCCGATTCGGGCGTGCAGCATATCAAAACGGAGCTCTCGAAATCTTCTTTCTGAATCAATCATCAGTTTCTGCCCAGAAATCACAGTAATTTTCTTATTTATTTATTTATATTCGAATTATTTGATAATTAAAATATGAATTTTTGTTCTTGATGTTGTTGATGTGATTTGATGCTAGAATCATGTAGATAATTTCTTCCTGGTCATTTTGATATATTATACGTTGAATTTGGAGTTCAATAACATGTAGAAAAGTGATTTTGATTCTCGAATTATGAATTTAGGGTTTATATTCAAGAATATTTTCAATTAGAAATTAGGCGTTTCTTTGTTAGGGGTTATGAGTTGAAATTGATTACATGGTTAAGTAGATCGTTGTGCAACGAATCGAATGGTACCACTGAAATTAACGAACGATAACCGGAAGGCCCTCATCGGAAAATTAGTCATGGCGGCGTCGGAAGTTTTGATTAAATTTCCCGGTTAAAATCGTTAATTTTTGAAGATTTTAGTCTTGCAGATGCGTTCCTGGAAGCAAGAACAACGTTTCCTGTTAATTTGGTGATTATCTGAGTGGTTTTGCAGGTGGCCGGAAAAGCTCCAGTCGCCGTTAATGGCGACTGGCCGGCGGCGACGGCGGAACGACGGGGAAGACGGTGAAATTACCGTTTGCACCCCCCTCGTTTCCAAAGTCTGCAGAAATTGGATTTTTGTTTTAAAATTTTTCAAAAATTAGATTTCTGTTTATAATTATTTTTATTAAATTGTTTTAATTATGTTAAATTCCAAAAATCATTATTTTTTTAATTCTGAAAATTTATTTTAATTCAAAAATAAATCCAAATTATTTAATTAATTAATTTTAGTTGATAATTAATTATTTAATTAGTCAATTAATGTAAATATTAATTGATTAATTAATTTAATTAGTTATTAATTAATTTTAATTGATTATTTAATTAGATTTAATTATTTAAAATTGATTTAAAAATTCTGAAAAATAGTTTCGAGCTTTAAGATATTATTTTAAATTATTTTCCAGGCTCGATAAATCTTATAAAATTATTTTAGGGTGTTTGAGCTCTATTATTTAATTATTAAATGATTTGGAGACCCGTTTTATTCCGAAAAATGTTCAAAAATTCATAATAAATCAACCGTTTGTCCGTTTAATACGAAACGAACGCGTACAAACTCAGAAAAATATTGCGCTTTCAATAAAAATACTTTTGAGACCTAATTTCTTTTATATTGCAATGTCATTTAATTTGTATATCAGTTTGAGTCGGTATTTGATCGATAAATGCTAATATTGACCTAATTTTCATTCTGAGCACACTGAGACGTATCTTTTAATGATCTGAATTATGTATTGCATGAGTTATGAGATTACGTGTTATACAAATGTCATGATTATGTGTTATGTGATAAGTATGCTATTTGTTTACAGTTTAATATGCCATGCTTAGTTATAAATGGTCGGGGAGATGTCAAGACGTAGAGTTACGTCGATTGAGTTTAGTTCTGTCAATTAAGATAGTCTTTTTGTTTATAGAATCGAGTAGCAAGGAGTACAGTCAAGTGTTAGACGAAGATAGTAGCCAGCAGTTAGAAGCAGAGTTAAAGTAAGAGGTTATTGAGCATACCAGGCAAGTACCCCTAACTTCACTTATCGTTCAAGTGACGTTCATTTCTAATCATATTATACAAGTACCTATATCTTTATTTATCATTCAATTGATATTGACTCTGAACTTTATTTTTTCAATATCCATACTATTCTAAGTTCAGAATAGTTAAACGTTTTATATTTCGCTATGAATTACTCTATACGGCAAAGCTTTGAATGGAGATTAGCGAATAACTAATTGTTCTGGTTATTTAGTCATTGGTTGTTGAGAAAACTCCGGACCATGAGAAATGGGGAGTTATGTGGTTAAGGATGTCATTTGATTCGACTCCTTTGGCGGAAAATTGTTTTTATGGGTTGGATGGTTGCATAAGAGGCCGTGGCGGCGGTCCAGTGTGAGCTATGTGTTATACAGGATATAACACCTTGCTAGGCCAATATGTGCCTTGGGTACCTTTTGTTTAGTTGGATATGCTTCGGCATACCGGTGTTGCTCCGCGGCTGATCACCGGCGGCAACACACCGTCGTTCAAGGATTCCAGTCCCAAAACATAATATATTGCAAATGTTGTTTTTTATCAAATTTTTATCAGTTTTGATACTGTTCAGTTAGCTTAGTTGGTTTTGTTCATCAGATATACTGTTGTTATTCCAAATCATAAGCTATTTATTACTTGCTGAGCACTTCGTTCGCTCATACTTGTTTCATATCTTGATTCTTTCAGCTAGGCCAGAGCAAGCTTAAGTTCCAGGTCTGACCAGAGGTTTTGTGCTTGTAAATAGTTGGTGTGTTTCCAGGTAGACAGTTTGGGACGCTTAATTAGTCTAGAGGTTTGTAATAAAATTTGAATAAGTTGTAAAACTAATTAGACTATGGTCTGTAATAACAGTTGGTTTGTATTAGTGCCTGTTCCATACTATAACCTGTGATCGATCCAGTGTAGGTAAAAGGGGTCGTATTTATTATATTATTCCGCTGTGATTATTTTATTTTGGTTTATTAGCGAGTGACCCCCAAATCTAGACCCCGGGTTTGGAGGGCGTCACAGGTTGGTATTAGAGCTACAGGTTATGGTCACTGAAACAGGCTTAGGATTGTCATAGATGAGTCATAGGAAGATCACATAATATAGGCGCGTGTAGTTTAGCTTTTATAGGATTAAATTTAGGTTATTGGGTTAAGTTGTAGTTAAATTGTTTAGGTTTCCTGTTTTATGTTTAGCTTTAGGCCTTGGGTCATTGCCGCTATTTTGTTGATTTAGTTAAGATTTCGAGCAAGGATTTAAAAGGGTTGGATAATTCGGAGTAATTTTCTTTGTGTTATTATTCTTGAGATAATAAGCAGGATTATGTGATAATCATGTCGCTTGTGTTAATATGGTAGCAAGTTTATGATATTCAGGGAAGAGATATTGTTTGTGAATTTTGATATGCTAAGGAATTGCTACATATTTGACACAATGCTTGACAGATTATTATATATATTGCTTGTTTCTTACCAGAATAATGGCACCAAAGAGAAGGAATAATTCAGGAGAGGGTAGTACCGAGAGCCATACAGATCCAGCGATTATCCAGATGTTGGGACTGATGCAGCAGCAGATGTTACATCTTACGCAGCAGCAACAGTAACAGCAGCAGCGAGCAGCACCACCTACAGTGACTTTTAAGCAGTTTCAAGCAGTGAAGCCACCTGAGTTCAAGGGAAGTGCTGATCCTGTGGAAGCCAGTGCATGGCTTAAGGAAATGGAAAAGGCTTTTGAATTGGTCGGAGCAGGAGCTGAGCAGAAGACCAAGTTTGCAAGTTACTTTCTGAAGGGTGAGGCGAACTATTGGTGGAAATCCACACGAGCATTGGAAGGAGGTGAGTTTATAACTTGGGAGAGATTCACAGAGCTGTTTCTAGAGAAGTATTTTCCGAGGTATATGAAGAATCAAATGGAGATCCAATTCTTGAACTTGACCCAGGGAGATCTTACTGTAGCTGAGTACGAAGCTAAGTTTACTGAATTAGCGAGGTTCGTGCCAGACCAGGTTGACACGGATGAAAAGAAAGCAAGAAGGTTTGAACAGGGATTGAGATTTTGGATTTAGAATAGGGTGGCCATGTTTGAATTGACTTCATATGTGGCAGTAGTGCAGAAAGCGATGGTGATTGAAAGTAAGAGTGATATGTATCAGAAAGGGAAGGATGGGAAGAAAAGGAAAATAGAAACCTCAGGAGGAGGCCAGCAACAAGGTAACTTCCAGGGCCGTTTCAATAAAAGGCCAGAGTTTCAGAATAATAAGAGTGTGGGATTTAAGAAACCACAGCCAGGAAATGGGAACCGTTTTCAGAATTCAAATCAGCAGAGATCCAATCGTCCACCTGCGTCAGAGTGCAAATTTTGTGGTAGAAGGCATTTTGGGATTTGTAAGGCTAATGTGTTGTGTTATAAGTGCAATCAGAAGGGACACTATTCTAATGAGTGTCGAAGTCAGACTACAGCTCAAAGATCAGGGATAGTGTGCTTTAAATGTGGAAAGATGGGGCATATTGCCAGGGACTGCCAGACAACTGAACCAACTGCTAATGTGCCAAGGATTGAAGGACCACCAGCAAAGAACCAGCCAAAGGCTAGGACATTCAATATGACTATGAAGGATGCTGTTCAGAGTTCAGACGTGGTGGCAGGTACGCTTCCAGTCAACTCCATAGATGTTAAAGTTTTATTTGATTCTGGAGCTACAAGATCATTTATTTCTCAAAGTTTTGTCGATAAACTGCATTGCGAAGTTAAGTTGTTAGAACAAGCATTAATGATAGAGTTAGCTAATAAGGACCAAGTTTTTGTCGACCGAGTGTGCCCGAGGTGCGATATTGAAATAGGAGGACATCATTTTTATGCCAACTTGATACCTTTTAAGTTGGGAGAATTTGATGTTATTTTAGGAATGGATTGGTTGTCAGAAAATAACGCTCAAATTGATTGTAAGAATAGGAAAGTGAGACTTCAGACCTTGGGTAGTAAGAAGAAGGTAATATTTCGAGGAAATAGGCAAGAGAAGAAGTTCTTAGCGATCGCTCAAGTGAAAAAGTTATTGCGTCAGAATTGTGAAGCATATTTGGCCCATGTGGTAGACACCAGTAAAGAAGTTCCAGCACTAGAAGCGATTCCAGTTGTCAACGAATTTTCAGATGTTTTCCCAGATGATCTACCAGGATTACCTCCCGACCGAGAAATTGAATTTGCGATTGATCTAGTACCCGGAACAGAACCAGTTTCTAAAGCTCCGTACCGAATGGCACCAGTGGAGATGAAAGAATTGGCAACTCAGCTACAAGATCTTTTGGAGAAAGGAGTGATAAGACCCAGTGTATCCCCATGGGGCGCACCAGTACTGTTTGTCAAAAAGAAGGATGGGAGTATGCGGTTGTGTATTGACTATCGAGAACTGAATAAGCTAACCATTAAGAACAAGTATCCGTTACCAAGGATCGATGATTTGTTTGACCAATTGAGAGGCGCTGTATGGTTTTCTAAGATTGATTTAAGATCCGGATATCATCAACTAAAGATCAAGCCCGAAGACATTCCGAAGACCGCATTTAGAACCAGATATGGGCATTATGAGTTTCTAATGATGGTATTTGGATTAACCAACGCACCAGCAGCTTTCATGGATTTGATGAATCGAGTATTTAAGAAGTATTTGGATAAATTCGTGATCGTGTTCATAGACGACATCTTGATCTATTCCAAAACAGAAGAGGAGCATGTAGAGCATTTGGGGATAGTTCTGGAAATACTGCGACAGGAGAAATTGTACGCAAAGTTTTCCAAGTGTGAATTTTGGTTAAAAGAAGTACGATTTCTTGGGCACGTGATTAGCAATAAAGGAGTGGAAGTGGATCCAGCAAAGATTGAAGCCATAATCAACTGGGAGAGGCCAAAAACACCAACGGAAGTAAGAAGTTTCATGGGACTGGCAGGTTACTATAGAAGATTCGTGCAAGATTTTGCGAAGATAGCTACGCCATTGACAAAGCTCACCAGGAAGAATCAAAAATTTGAATGGAATGAGAAGTGCGAAGAAAGTTTCCAGGAATTAAAGAATAGATTAGTATCTTCTCCAGTACTAGTCTTGCCAGATGAACAAGGAAATTTTGGGATCTACAGTGATGCGTCGTACAAAGGATTGGGATGTGTTTTGATGCAGCATGACAAGGTAATAGCCTATGCTTCAAGACAGTTGAAACCACATGAAGAAAAGTATCCAACACATGATCTAGAATTGGCAGCTATAGTGTTTGCATTGAAGATATGGAGGCATTATCTTTATGGGGAAAAGTGCGAGATCTACACAGACCACAAGAGTTTAAAGTATATCTTCACCCAGAAGGAATTGAACATGAGACAGAGAAGATGGCTAGAATTGATCAAGGACTATGACTGTATTATCAACTATCATCCAGGCAAAGCAAATGTGGTGGCCGACGCTCTGAGCAGAAAAGAAAGGTTAAACATGATAACTTCATCTGAGGAATTAATCAGGGAATTTGAGAAGCTGGAAATAGAGGTTAATATTCCAAGTATGTCTACAGAGGTATTGTGTGCAATGTCTTTTCAACCAGAATTATTAGAGAAAATAAGAAGATGTCAGGAAGAAGTAATGAGCCATGAACGAGACAGTTTGACAGGAGAAGAAATAGGGAGTCAAAAGGATGATAAAGGGATACTAAGATTTTCTTCCAGAATATGGATACCCAACATAGCCGAGCTGAAAGATGAAATTCTTCGAGACGCTCACAACTCCAGATACTCAATTCATCCCGGAAGTACGAAGATGTATAGAGATTTAAGAGAAAACTTTTGGTGGCCAAGCATGAAGAAAGAAATTGTAGAATGGGTAAGTAAGTGTTACACTTGCCAGCGAGTCAAAGCGGAACATCAAAGGCCCAGTGGACTGATACAACCATTGGACATTCCAGAATGGAAATGGGAGCATATCGCGATGGATTTTGTAGTTGGATTACCGAGGACCAGGGCGAATCATGATGCTATTTGGGTTATTATCGATAGATTGACGAAGTCGGCGCATTTTCTTCCTATCAATGAAAGATTCTCAATGGATAAATTGGTTCGGTTATATCTTAAGGAAATTGTGACCCGACACGGAGTTCCAGTATCCATAGTTTCAGACAGAGATCCTCGATTTAACTCAAGATTTTGGAGAAGTTTTCAAGATTGTCTCGGAACGAAGCTGAACATGAGTACCGCGTATCATCCGCAGACGGATGGTCAAAGTGAAAGGATGATTCAGACTATTGAAGATATGCTGAGGGTATGTGCACTAGATTTTGAAGGGAGTTGGGACGAGCATTTTCCATTAGTTGAATTCTCCTACAACAACAGCTATCATGCCAGCATTAGGATGCCGCCTTACGAAGTCTTGTACGGGAGAAGATGCAGATCTCCAATATGTTGGGAAGAAGTTGGTGAGAGAAAGATTTTGGGTCCAGAATTGATCCAGCAGACAAAAGAGAAAATAGAACTCATTCGGAAAAGATTAACAGCAGCTCAAGACCGTCAACGTAAATATGCAGATCCTACCAGAAAAGATATGGAATTTGAAGTTGGTGAAGCAGTGCTATTAAAAGTTTCTCCTTGGAAAGGTCTATCAAGATTTGGGAAGAAAGGAAAGCTGAGTCCGCGTTATGTTGGTCCTTTTGAGATTTTGAAGCGTGTGGGAAAGGTTGCTTATGAATTAGCGTTACCACCTCACATGTAACATATTCACAATGTGTTCCATGTGTCGATGTTGAAGCATTATTTGCCTGATTCGAACCATGTGATAGAATACGAGCCAATCGAGATCCAACCAGATTTATCTTTTGTAGAGCAACCAGTACAGATTTTAGATAAGAAAGAAAGAGTACTTAGGAATAAGTCTGTATCTTTAGTGCGAGTCTTGTGGAGGAATCCCAAGGTTGAAGAGTCGACTTGGGAATTGGAAAGCGAAATGCGATCCAAGTATCCTTATTTATTTTTTTAGGCTGATTCTGAGGACAGAATCATGTTAAGGGGGGTAGATTGTAATATCCCATATATTTTCAAATATTATTATTATTATTCGGAATTGTTTATGTGATTTTATGTGAATTTTTGGTGAATTATCTGAAAAGTAGAAAGATATCTGAATGTTTATATGTGACATTATTTGAATATTTGAATTTTTATATGTCCAGAATAAAATATAGATAATTGTGGTATTTTTCTGGTAATTTTTGGAGTGTTATATGATTTTATAATGATTTATGAATTAGTAATTATTTTCAGAATAATTATAAAATTATTTTATAAAGTCAGGAATCTTCCAACTTCAACCGTTTTGCGTTTTTACAACCCGAAACTCTTCCGAAAACTCCTTCCTAACCTAATCTGGTAATTCCGGACATTTTCCGTATTTTGACTTTTTCGATCCGGATTACGGTTTGACTCGTGCGCGGCCCGACGCAATATTTTCGATACGATAGTTATTTCGGTAATCAATAAAAACCCGTAATCTCGAAAGACGGGATATTTTTACGTTATGTTCGTATATGGTGTTTTATAAAAAGCCCGGTTTTGATAATTATCCAATTCTGGTATTGAATTGTATCGTTTTTACAGTTACTTAGCGGCTAAGCAACTAATTTAACGATCCAAAACGATCCAGAACGATCCAATATTCCATAAATATAAATAGCCTATTTCTTATTTCGTTTATTTCGTTTATTCATTTGCAACCAGTTAAAATACCGTAAAAACAGAGAAAAACCTGAGAAACCGATACGTTTCCGAGAATCAAACACACGAACGAAGGCGTTATCGAACTCCGATTCGGGCGTGCAGCATATCAAAACGGAGCTCTCGAAATCTTCTTTCTGAATCAATCATCAGTTTCTGCCCAGAAATCACAGTAATTTTCTTATTTATTTATTTATATTCGAATTATTTGATAATTAAAATATGAATTTTTGTTCTTGATGTTGTTGATGTGATTTGATGCTAGAATCATGTAGATAATTTCTTCCTGGTCATTTTGATATATTATACGTTGAATTTGGAGTTCAATAACATGTAGAAAAGTGATTTTGATTCTCGAATTATGAATTTAGGGTTTATATTCAAGAATATTTTCAATTAGAAATTAGGCGTTTCTTTGTTAGGGGTTATGAGTTGAAATTGATTACATGGTTAAGTAGATCGTTGTGCAACGAATCGAATGGTACCACTGAAATTAACGAACGATAACCGGAAGGCCCTCATCGGAAAATTAGTCATGGCGGCGTCGGAAGTTTTGATTAAATTTCCCGGTTAAAATCGTTAATTTTTGAAGATTTTAGTCTTGCAGATGCGTTCCTGGAAGCAAGAACAACGTTTCCTGTTAATTTGGTGATTATCTGAGTGGTTTTGCAGGTGGCCGGAAAAGCTCCAGTCGCCGTTAATGGCGACTGGCCGGCGGCGACGGCGGAACGACGGGGAAGACGGTGAAATTACCGTTTGCACCCCCCTCGTTTCCAAAGTCTGCAGAAATTGGATTTTTGTTTTAAAATTTTTCAAAAATTAGATTTCTGTTTATAATTATTTTTATAAAATTGTTTTAATTATGTTAAATTCCAAAAATCATTATTTTTTTAATTCTGAAAATTTATTTTAATTCAAAAATAAATCCAAATTATTTAATTAATTAATTTTAGTTGATAATTAATTATTTAATTAGTCAATTAATGTAAATATTAATTGATTAATTAATTTAATTAGTTATTAATTAATTTTAATTGATTATTTAATTAGATTTAATTATTTAAAATTGATTTAAAAATTCTGAAAAATAGTTTCGAGCTTTAAGATATTATTTTAAATTATTTTCCAGGCTCGATATATCTTATAAAATTATTTTAGGGTGTTTGAGCTCTATTATTTAATTATTAAATGATTTGGAGACCCGTTTTATTCCGAAAAATGTTCAAAAATTCATAATAAATCAACCGTTTGTCCGTTTAATACGAAACGAACGCGTACAAACTCAGAAAAATATTGCGCTTTCAATAAAAATACTTTTGAGACCTAATTTCTTTTATATTGCAATGTCATTTAATTTGTATATCAGTTTGAGTCGGTATTTGATCGATAAATGCTAATATTGACCTAATTTTCATTCTGAGCACACTGAGACGTATCTTTTAATGATCTGAATTATGTATTGCATGAGTTATGAGATTACGTGTTATACAAATGTCATGATTATGTGTTATGTGATAAGTATGCTATTTGTTTACAGTTTAATATGCCATGCTTAGTTATAAATGGTCGGGGAGATGTCAAGACGTAGAGTTACGTCGATTGAGTTTAGTTCTGTCAATTAAGATAGTCTTTTTGTTTATAGAATCGAGTAGCAAGGAGTACAGTCAAGTGTTAGACGAAGATAGTAGCCAGCAGTTAGAAGCAGAGTTAAAGTAAGAGGTTATTGAGCATACCAGGCAAGTACCCCTAACTTCACTTATCGTTCAAGTGACGTTCATTTCTAATCATATTATACAAGTACCTATATCTTTATTTATCATTCAATTGATATTGACTCTGAACTTTATTTTTTCAATATCCATACTATTCTAAGTTCAGAATAGTTAAACGTTTTATATTTCGCTATGAATTACTCTATACGGCAAAGCTTTGAATTGAGATTAGCGAATAACTAATTGTTCTGGTTATTTAGTCATTGGTTGTTGAGAAAACTCCGGACCATGAGAAATGGGGAGTTATGTGGTTAAGGATGTCATTTGATTCGACTCCTTTGGCGGAAAATTGTTTTTATGGGTTGGATGGTTGCGTAAGAGGCCGTGGCGGCGGTCCAGTGTGAGCTATGTGTTATACAGGATATAACACCTTGCTAGGCCAATATGTGCCTTGGGTACCTTTTGTTTAGTTGGATATGCTTCGGCATACCGGTGTTGCTCCGCGGCTGATCACCGGCGGCAACACACCGTCGTTCAAGGATTCCAGTCCCAAAATATAATATATTGCAAATGTTGTTTATTATCAAATTTTTATCAGTTTTGATACTGTTCAGTTAGCTTAGTTGGTTTTGTTCATCAGATATACTGTTGTTATTCCAAATCATAAGCTATTTATTACTTGCTGAGCACTTCGTTCGCTCATACTTGTTTCATATCTTGATTCTTTCAGCTAGGCCAGAGCAAGCTTAAGTTCCAGGTCTGACCAGAGGTTTTGTGCTTGTAAATAGTTGGTGTGTTTCCAGGTAGACAGTTTGGGACGCTTAATTAGTCTAGAGGTTTGTAATAAAATTTGAATAAGTTGTAAAACTAATTAGACTATGGTCTGTAATAACAGTTGGTTTGTATTAGTGCCTGTTCCATACTATAACCTGTGATCGATCCAGTGTAGGTAAAAGGGGTCGTATTTATTATATTATTCCGCTGTGATTATTTTATTTTGGTTTATTGGCGAGTGACCCCCAAATCTAGACCCCGGGTTTGGAGGGCGTCACAGGTTGGTATTAGAGCTACAGGTTATAGTCACTGAAACAGGCTTAGGATTGTCATAGATGAGTCATAGGAAGATCACATAATATAGGCGCGTGTAGTTTAGCTTTTATAGGATTAAATTTAGGTTATTGGGTTAAGTTGTAGTTAAATTGTTTAGGTTTCCTATTTTGTGTTTAGCTTTAGGCCTTGGGTCATTGCCGCTATTTTGTTGATTTAGTTAAGATTTCGAGCAAGGATTTAAAAGGGTTGGATAATTCGGAGTAATTTTCTTTGTGTTATTATTCTTGAGATAATAAGCAGGATTATGTGATAATCATGTCGCTTGTGTTAATATGGTAGCAAGTTTATGATATTTAGGGAAGAGATATTGTTTGCGAATTTTGATATGCTAAGGAATTGCTACATATTTGACACAATGCTTGACAGATTATTATATATATTGCTTGTTTCTTACCAGAATAATGGCACCAAAGAGAAGGAATAATTCAGGAGAGGGTAGTACCGAGAGCCATACAGATCCAGCGATTATCCACATGTTGGGACTGATGCAGCAGCAGATGTTACATCTTACGCAGCAGCAACAGCAACAGCAGCAGCGAGCAGCACCACCTATAGTGACTTTTAAGCAGTTTCAAGCAGTGAAGCCACCTGAGTTCAAGGGAAGTGCTGATCCTGTGGAAGCCAGTGCATGGCTTAAGGAAATGGAAAAGGCTTTTGAATTGGTCGGAGCAGGAGCTGAGCAGAAGACCAAGTTTGCAAGTTACTTTCTGAAGGGTGAGGCGAACTATTGGTGGGAATCCGCGCGAGCATTGGAAGGAGGTGAGTTTATAACTTGGGAGAGATTCACAGAGCTATTTCTAGAGAAGTATTTTCCGAGGTATATGAAGAATCAAATGGAGATCCAATTCTTGAACTTGACCCAGGGAGATCTTACTGTAGCTGAGTACGAAGCTAAGTTTACTGAATTAGCGAGGTTCGTGCCAGACCAGGTTGACACGGATGAAAAGAAAGCAAGAAGGTTTGAACAGGGATTGAGATTTTGGATTCAGAATAGGGTGGCCATGTTTGAATTGACTTCATATGTGGCAGTAGTGCAGAAAGCGATGGTGATTGAAAGTAAGAGTGATATGTATCAGAAAGGGAAGGATGGGAAGAAAAGGAAAATAGAAACCTCAGGAGGAGGCCAGCAACAAGGTAATTTCCAGGGCCGTTTCAATAAAAGGCCAGAGTTTCAGAATAATAAGAGTGTGGGATTTAAGAAACCACAGCCAGGAAATGGGAACCGTTTTCAGAATTCAAATCAGCAGAGATCCAATCGTTCACCTGCGTCAGAGTGCAAATTTTGTGGTAGAAGGCATTTTGGGATTTGTAAGGCTAATGTGTTGTGTTATAAGTGCAATCAGAAGGGACACTATTCTAATGAGTGCCGAAGTCAGACTACAGCTCAAAGATCAGGGATAGTGTGCTTTAAATGTGGAAAGATGGGGCATATTGCCAGGGACTGCCAGACAACTGAACCAACTGCTAATGTGCCAAGGATTGAAGGACCACCAGCAAAGAACCAGCCAAAGGCTAGGACATTCAATATGACTATGAAGGATGCTGTTTAGAGTTCAGACGTGGTGGCAGGTACGCTTCCAGTCAACTCCATAGATGTTAAAGTTTTATTTGATTCTGGAGCTACAAGATCATTTATTTCTCAAAGTTTTGTCGATAAACTGCATTGCGAAGTTAAGTTGTTAGAACAAGCATTAATGATAGAGTTAGCTAATAAGGACCAAGTTTTTGTCGACCGAGTGTGCCCGAGGTGCGATATTGAAATAGGAGGACATCATTTTTATGCCAACTTGATACCTTTTAAGTTGGGAGAATTTGATGTTATTTTAGGAATGGATTGGTTGTCAGAAAATAACGCTCAGATTGATTGTAAGAATAGGAAAGTGAGACTTCAGACCTTGGGTAGTAAGAAGAAGGTAATATTTCGAGGAAATAGGCAAGAGAAGAAGTTCTTAGCGATCGCTCAAGTGAAAAAGTTATTGCGTCAGAATTGTGAAGCATATTTGGCCCATGTGGTAGACACCAGTAAAGAAGTTCCAGCACTAGAAGCGATTCCAGTTGTCAACGAATTTTCAGATGATTTCCCAGATGATCTACCAGGATTACCTCCCGACAGAGAAATTGAATTTGCGATTGATCTAGTACCCGGAACAGAACCAGTTTCTAAAGCTCCGTACCGAATGGCACCAGTGGAGATGAAAGAATTGGCAACTCAGCTGCAAGATCTTTTGGAGAAAGGAGTGATAAGACCCAGTGTATCCCCATGGGGCGCACCAGTACTGTTTGTCAAAAAGAAGTATGGGAGTATGCGGTTGTGTATTGACTATCGAGAACTGAATAAGCTAACCATTAAGAACAAGTATCCGTTACCAAGGATCGATGATTTGTTTGACCAATTGAGAGGCGCTGTATGGTTTTCTAAGATTGATTTAAGATCCGGATATCATCAACTAAAGATCAAGTCTGAAGACATTCCGAAGACCGCATTTAGAACCAGATATGGGCATTATGAGTTTCTAGTGATGGCATTTGGATTAACCAACGCACCAGCAGCTTTCATGGATTTGATGAATCGAGTATTTAAGAAGTATTTGGATAAATTCGTGATCGTGTTCATAGACGACATCTTGATCTATTCCAAAACAGAAGAGGAGCATGTAGAGCATTTGGGGATAGTTCTGGAAATACTGCGACAGGAGAAATTGTACGCAAAGTTTTCCAAGTGAGAATTTTGGTTAAAAGAAGTACGATTTCTTGGGCACGTGATTAGAAATAAAGGAGTGGAAGTGGATCCAGCAAAGATTGAAGCCATAATCAACTGGGAGAGGCCAAAACACCAACGGAAGTAAGAAGTTTCATGGGACTGGCAGGTTACTATAGAAGATTCGTGCAAGATTTTGCGAAGATAGCTACGCCATTGACAAAGCTCACCAGGAAGAATCAAAAATTTGAATGGAATGAGAAGTGCGAAGAAAGTTTCCAGGAATTAAAGAATAGATTAGTATCTTCTCCAGTACTAGTCTTGCCAGATGAACAAGGAAATTTTGGGATCTACAGTGACGCGTCGTAAAAAGGATTGGGATGTGTTTTGATGCAGCATGACAAGGTAATAGCCTATGCTTCAAGACAGTTGAAACCACATGAAGAAAAGTATCCAACACATGATCTAGAATTGGCAGCTATAGTGTTTGCATTGAAGATATGGAGGCATTATCTTTATGGGGAAAAGTGCGAGATCTACACAGACCACAAGAGTTTAAAGTATATCTTCACCCAGAAGGAATTGAACATGAGACAGAGAAGATGGCTAGAATTGATCAAGGACTACGACTGTATTATCAACTATCATCCAGGCAAAGCAAATGTGGTGGCCGACGCTCTGAGCAGAAAAGAAAGGTTAAACATGATAACTTCATCTGAGGAATTAATCAGGGAATTTGAGAAGCTGGAAATAGAGGTTAATATTCCAAGTATGTCTACAGAGGTATTGTGTGCAATGTCTTTTCAACCAGAATTATTAGAGAAAATAAGAAGATGTCAGGAAGAAGTAATGAGCCATGAACGAGACAGTTTGACAGGAGAAGAAATAGGGAGTCAAAAGGATGATAAAGGGATACTAAGATTTTCTTCCAGAATATGGATACCCAACATAGCCGAGCTGAAAGATGAAATTCTTCGAGACGCTCACAACTCCAGATACTCAATTCATCCCGGAAGTACGAAGATGTATAGAGATTTAAGAGAAAACTTTTGGTGGCCAAGCATGAAGAAAGAAATTGTAGAATGGGTAAGTAAGTGTTACACTTGCCAGCGAGTCAAAGCGGAACATCAAAGGCCCAGTGGACTGATACAACCATTGGACATTCCAGAATGGAAATGGGAGCATATCGCGATAGATTTTGTAGTTGGATTACCGAGGACCAGGGCGAATCATGATGCTATTTGGGTTATTATCGATAGATTGATGAAGTCGGCGCATTTTCTTCCTATCAATGAAAGATTCTCAATGGATAAATTGGTTCGGTTATATCTTAAGGAAATTGTGACCCGACACGGAGTTCCAGTATCCATAGTTTCAGACAGAGATCCTCGATTTAACTCAAGATTTTGGAGAAGTTTTCAAGATTGTCTCGGAACGAAGCTGAACATGAGTACCGTGTATCATCCGTAGACGGATGGTCAAAGTGAAAGGACGATTCAGACTATTGAAGATATGCTGAGGGTATGTGCACTAGATTTTGAAGGGAGTTGGGACGAGCATTTTCCATTAGTTGAATTCTCCTACAACAACAGCTATCATGCCAGCATTAGGATGCCGCCTTACGAAGTCTTGTACGGGAAAAGATGCAGATCTCCAATATGTTGGGAAGAAGTTGGTGAGAGAAAGATTTTGGGTCCAGAATTGATCCAGCAGACAAAAGAGAAAATAGAACTCATTCGGAAAAGATTAACAGCAGCTCAAGACCGTCAACGTAAATATGCAGATCCTACCAGAAAAGATATGGAATTTGAAGTTGGTGAAGCAGTGCTATTAAAAGTTTCTCCTTGGAAAGGTCTATCAAGATTTGGGAAGAAAGGAAAGCTGAGTCCGCGTTATGTTGGTCCTTTTGAGATTTTGAAGCGTGTGGGAAAGGTTGCTTATGAATTAGCGTTACCACCTCACATGCAACATATTCACAATGTGTTCCATGTGTCGATGTTGAAGCATTATTTGCCTGATTCGAACCATGTGATAGAATACGAGCCAATCGAGATCCAACCAGATTTATCTTTTGTAGAGCAACCAGTACAGATTTTAGATAAGAAAGAAAGAGTACTTAGGAATAAGTCTGTATCTTTAGTGCGAGTCTTGTGGAGGAATCCCAAGGTTGAAGAGTCGACTTGGGAATTGGAAAGCGAAATGCGATCCAAGTATCCTTATTTATTTTCCTAGGCTGATTCTGAGGACAGAATCATGTTAAGGGGGGTAGATTGTAATATCCCATATATTTTCAAATATTATTATTATTATTCGGAATTGTTTATGTGATTTTATGTGAATTTTTGGTGAATTATCTGAAAAGTAGAAAGATATCTGAATGTTTATATGTGACATTATTTGAATATTTGAATTTTTATATGTCCAGAATAAAATATAGATAATTGTGGTATTTTTCTGGTAATTTTTGGAGTGTTATATGATTTTATAATGATTTATGAATTAGTAATTATTTTCAGAATAATTATAAAATTATTTTATAAAGCCAGGAATCTTCCAACTTCAACCGTTTTACGTTTTTACAACCCGAAACTCTTCCGAAAACTCCTTCCTAACCTAATCTGGTAATTTCAGACATTTTCCGTATTTTGACTTTTTCGATCCGGATTACGGTTTGACTCGTGCGCGGCCCGGCGCAATATTTTCGATACGATAGTTATTTCGGTAATCAATAAAAACCCGTAATCTCGAAAGACGGGATATTTTTACGTTATGTTCGTATATGGTGTTTTATAAAAAGCCCGGTTTTGATAATTATCCAATTCTGGTATTGAATTGTATCGTTTTTACAGTTACTTAGCGGCTAAGCAACTAATTTAACGATCCAAAATGATCCAGAACGATCCAATATTCCATAAATATAAATAGCCTATTTCTTATTTCGTTTATTTCGTTTATTCATTTGCAACCAGTTAAAATACCGTAAAAACAGAGAAAAACCCGAGAAACCGATACGTTTCCGAGAATCAAACACACGAACGAAGGCGTTATCGAACTCCGATTCGGGCGTGCAGTATATCAAAACGAAGCTCTCGAAATCTTCTTTCTGAATCAATCATCAGTTTCTGCCCAGAAATCACAATAATTTTCTTATTTATTTATTTATATTCGAATTATTTGATAATTAAAATATGAATTTTTGTTCTTGATGTTGTTGATGTGATTTGATGCTAGAATCATGTAGATAATTTCTTCCTGGTCATTTTGATATATTATACGTTGAATTTGGAGTTCAATAACATGTAGAAAAGTGATTTTGATTCTCGGATTATGAATTTAGGGTTTATATTCAAGAATATTTTCAATTAGAAATTAGGCGTTTCTTTGTTAGGGGTTATGAGTTGAAATTGATTACATGGTTAAGTAGATCGTTGTGCAACGAATCGAATGGTACCACTGAAATTAACGAACGATAACCGGAAGGCCCTCATCGGAAAATTAGTCATGGCGGCGTCGGAAGTTTTGATTAAATTTCCCGGTTAAAATCGTTAATTTTTGAAGATTTTAGTCTTGCAGATGCGTTCCTGGAAGCAAGAACAACGTTTCCTGTTAATTTGGTGATTATCTGAGTGGTTTTGCAGGTGGCCGGAAAAGCTCCAGTCGCCGTTAATGGCGACTGGCCGGCGGCGACTGGCCGGCGGCGACGGCGGAACGACGGGGAAGACGGTGAAATTACCGTTTGCACCCCCCTCGTTTCCAAAGTCTGCAGAAATTGGATTTTTGTTTTAAAATTTTTCAAAAATTAGATTTCTGTTTATAATTATTTTTATAAAATTGTTTTAATTATGTTAAATTCCAAAAATCATTATTTTTTTAATTCTGAAAATTTATTTTAATTCAAAAATAAATCCAAATTATTTAATTAATTAATTTTAGTTGATAATTAATTATTTAATTAGTCAATTAATGTAAATATTAATTGATTAATTAATTTAATTAGTTATTAATTAATTTTAATTGATTATTTAATTAGATTTAATTATTTAAAATTGATTTAAAAATTCTGAAAAATAGTTTCGAGCTTTAAGATATTATTTTAAATTATTTTCCAGGCTCGATAAATCTTATAAAATTATTTTAGCGTGTTTGAGCTCTATTATTTAATTATTAAATGATTTGGAGACCCGTTTTATTCCGAAAAATGTTCAAAAATTCATAATAAATCAACCGTTTGTCCGTTTAATACGAAACGAACGCGTACAAACTCAGAAAAATATTGCGCTTTCAATAAAAATACTTTTGAGACCTAATTTCTTTTATATTGCAATGTCATTTAATTTGTATATCATTTTGAGTCGGTATTTGATCGATAAATGCTAATATTGACCTAATTTTCATTCTGAGCACACTGAGACGTATCTTTTAATGATCTGAATTATGTATTGCATGAGTTATGAGATTACGTGTTATACAAATGTCATGATTATGTGTTATGTGATAAGTATGCTATTTGTTTACAGTTTAATATGCCATGCTTAGTTATAAATGGTCGGGGAGATGTCAAGACGTAGAGTTACGTCGATTGAGTTTAGTTCTGTCAATTAAGATAGTCTTTTTGTTTATAGAATCGAGTAGCAAGGAGTACAGTCAAGTGTTAGACGAAGATAGTAGCCAGCAGTTAGAAGCAGAGTTAAAGTAAGAGGTTATTGAGCATACCAGGCAAGTACCCCTAACTTCACTTATCGTTCAAGTGACGTTCATTTCTAATCATATTATACAAGTACCTATATCTTTATTTATCATTCAATTGATATTGACTCTGAACTTTATTCTTTCAATATCCATACTATTCTAAGTTCAGAATAGTTAAACGTTTTATGTTTCGCTATGAATTACTCTATACGGCAAAGCTTTGAATTGAGATTAGCGAATAACTAATTGTTCTGGTTATTTTGCCATTGGTTGTTGAGAAAACTCCGGACCATGAGAAATGGGGAGTTATGTGGTTAAGGATGTCATTTGATTCAACTCCTTTGGCGGAAAATTGTTTTTATGGGTTGGATGGTTGCGTAAGAGGCCGTGGCGGCGGTCCAGTGTGAGCTATGTGTTATACAGGATATAACACCTTGCTAGGCCAATATGTGCCTTGGGTACCTTTTGTTTAGTTGGATATGCTTCGGCATACCGGTGTTGCTCCGCGGCTGATCACCGGCGGCAACACACCGTCGTTCAAGGATTCCAGTCCCAAAACATAATATATTGCAAATGTTGTTTATTATCAAATTTTTATCAGTTTTGATACTGTTCAGTTAGCTTAGTTGGTTTTGTTCATCAGATATACTGTTGTTATTCCAAATCATAAGCTATTTATTACTTGCTGAGCACTTCGTTCGCTCATACTTGTTTCATATCTTGATTCTTTCAGCTAGGCCAGAGCAAGCTTAAGTTCCAGGTCTGACCAGAGGTTTTGTGCTTGTAAATAGTTGGTGTGTTTCCAGCTAGACAGTTTGGGACGCTTAATTATTCTAGAGGTTTGTAATAAAATTTGAATAAGTTGTAAAACTAATTAGACTATGGTCTGTAATAACAGTTGGTTTGTATTAGTGCCTGTTCCATACTATAACTTGTGATCGATCCAGTGTAGGTAAAAGGGGTCGTATTTATTATATTATTCCGCTGTGATTATTTTATTTTGGTTTATTGGCGAGTGACCCCCAAATCTAGACCCCGGGTTTGGAGGGCGTCACACGCATTCCGCGAATGCGCCACAGGGTGTAACGCATTCCCGGAATGCGCGACACCCCTTCTTTCTGCCTGCGCTGCACGCGCCGTTTTCTCTTTTCTTGTCGCACGGAATTCCGCGCCTGACATTGACTGTTCTCTGCTTTGCTTTTCTCTTTAACGTGCAGCCAACAGACAATACAACAGATGCAGATAAACAAATATATATACATACTTACAATTCATATATATATTTACTTATTTAATTATGAATTTTAATTGCAACAACTTCAAAAATTCATAATAAAAAATCTATACATCATAAAATTATGAAAAAAATACCCAGACGATCTACAACACTTGTAGAACCCAGATCAACATTCAAAATTATTATGAGAAACGATTTGTCATCAGACAAAATTAATCCATAATATAACTTGTAAAAATCATAATTAATTCATACAAGCACATAAAATTCTGAAACTTTTACCACATCAGATGCAGATAAACAAATATATATACATACTTACAATTCATATATATATTTACTTATTTAATTATGAATTTTAATTGCAACAACTTCAAAAATTCATAATAAAAAATCTATACATCATAAAATTATAAAAAAAATACCCAAACGATCTACAACACTTGTAGAACCCAGATCAACATTCAAAATTATTATGAGAAATGATTTGTCATCAGACAAAATTAATCCATAATATAACTTGTAAAAATCATAATTAATTCATACAAGCACATAAAATTCTGAAACTTTTACCACAGATCTATATGCATACAACCTATGCTCTGAAACCATTGTTGGATTTTAATCGCAGCGGAGGCATGGAAAAACACTTTTACACATACAAAATCCAAATAAAAGCATATAAATCGTGGTAAAAACATATGAATCGATTACTAACCTTTAATATGTGATCCCAGAGCAACGATCGGAGATCCTTAGCAGCTGCTCCTCAAACGTGAAGCACTCCACCGGTATCCACCAAGAAAACGACGTTAAGGAGGAGAATGAGGTGGAGAGAATTAGGTTTTATAATTTTGGGGTTAGAATAAAAATAGGGTTTATAATAGTATATTTATAGGCAAAATTTTTAGCTGAAATTTTCCCATAAATATTATTATTATTATCCCATTTATTATTCTTATTAATAATTAAAATACCTTTTAATTATTAATCCTTTTTCTAAACACTTTAGAAATAATTCTCTCTCTTGATTTAATTTCCAAAAAAAATTAAATCCTTAATTAATAATATTAAGAACTTTTCTTAATTAATTTATAATCAATTAAATCTCATTTAATCAATTATTAAATTTTCCAATTAATTATTTATTTCACAAATAAATAATTATTAGCCATTATTAATTAATTCTTCCACCATTAAATCATTCTCTTTTTATGGTGTGACCCTGTAGGTTCAATATTAAACCGGTAGTAGAAATAAAGAATAATAAAACTATTTTATCATTATTTATATAAATTCTCTAATTTATTAAATATGATTAATTAATTAATCACACTTATTCTACATCGTGAGGGATACTTCTCAGCATATCGCGACTATCCGGATAATACGAATTCACTGCTTAGAATACCAAGAACCTATTCAGTGAATAGTTACCGTACAATAAACTCCTTCTACCCTACAATATCCCGATTAAATACAAGGCATGGATCTCGTGTCAAGCCTATCTAATTTAATCACTTGCTTACCATTTACTATGCTTAGTTCTATGCAAATCAGAAACTCCTTTCTAATTTCATTCACTCTGGCCAGAGATTCCTGAACTAGCATAAATGGATCAGCCTTGAACATTCTCTTCCTTCACTGGAAGGGGTAGATCCTTTATTGATCATACACTATCTTTGTGTATAAATTCCTATACCCAGTAGAGCCCTAATAATTGTCCCTGGAGACTAAGAACTAAACCAAAGCATAGTTCAGTGTACACAAGATGACTATGATGACCTCAAGTCTAAGGATACTTGTACAACTATCACTATGTGAACAACTGATGACACGTGAATGAACTCCATCAGTTGTTCAGCTGTGCGAGTCATGTTCAGTGAACTTATTCTATAATAAGCACCTACATACTAGCTATAGTGTCACCACACAAATGTCTATGAGAACAGACATCTTTCATAATGAAGCAAGCATAGTATGTACCGATCTCTGCGGATTATTAATTACCAGTTAGTAATCCTATGACCAGGAACTATTTAAGTTTAGAGTTATCATCTTTTAGGTCTCACTATTATGATCTCATCATAATCCATAAAAAGCTTTACTCTAAACTATGGTATATCTTATTTAAACACTTAAATAGATAAAGCCCGTAATAAAAACAAAACAAGTCTTTTATTAATATCAATGGAATCAAAACAGATTACATAAAAGGTTATTCCTAAATCCTAATACCTGATTGGACTTAGGACATATTCCTTTCACACCTTACTGGCATCTTTGGATGTGCTAGCTCCTTCTTTGACAAAGTTCTTGAAAGTTGAATCATCCTTCTTATTGAGATTTTTATTTTTAAAATTACTTGCCTGTTTTAATTGATGAGCCTTCAACGGATGCTCTTTTTCTTCCTTCAATGGATAACTTTCATCATCCGTTGATTCCACATCCGTTGACAATCCATCAATTAATTCTAACTCCTTTTTGTTTTTCTTCCAGGCATCCTCACAGAATGATTCAATTCCCTGAACCTTGGCAATCTGAACACTAACATCCCTAGATGTTTTCCAGGCCTTGATTACCTCTTGCTCACTTTCTAACTGTTTAGAAAGAATTTCTACTTTCTTAACAGCTTCTTCTAGTTCACTTTCAACAGTCAAGCATTTAAGTTTAATCTTTTCAAGCTCAATTACCTGATTCTCTAACACAGCATTCCTATCACTTAAAAACACATTATTCTCTTTGATCCTAGTGTTTTCTTTAGCTAGTGATTTAAGGGAAACACACAAATGATATAATTCATTGGACATATCATTTATGGCTTCATTGCATTCATTTTTAGAAAGCTGAGAGAGATCAGTAGTAATTACCTGGTTGCTTGATGAACTAGTTTCATTTTCATCAGAATTAGCCATCAGGGCTAGGTTGACATATTCCATATCATCATCTTCATTGACTCCATCTGCTGCCCAATTATCTTGAGTGAGAAAAGCTCTTTCCTTTTGTTTGAGCAAATCAAAATACTTTTTTTTGTAATCAACTTGCTCAAATTTCTTCTTATCAGAGGTTGGCTTCCTACACTCACTTGCAAAGTGTCCACTATTGCCACAGTTATAACATTTGAACTTGGATTAGTCCACCATGTTTTTGTTTGGCTTAGTGAATTTTGTATTTTTCCTGAACTTCATCTTTGTAAACTTCCTGGACAGAAAAGCCAGATGTTCATCCACATCATCAGAGTCATCCTGACTGGAATTGTTTTCATCCTCAGCTACTTGCTCTTTACCCTTGCTTGATTCTGATTTGCTTGTGCCAATTTTGAGACTTAGCATTGTCTTCTCCTCATTCCTGGCTTCAACCTTCTCACTGTCAGCTACAAGTGCAACTGATCCTCCTTTTCTCTTCCCTTTTTCCAACAGCTCATCTTGCTCCATCTCAAGTTCATATGTCTTTAAAATTGCATATAATCTTTCAAGTGTGAAGTCCTTATAATCTTGAGAATTTCTTAGAGAAACAGTCATAGGCTTCTATTCCTTTGATAGAGACCTTAGAAATTTTAAATTGGAGTCCTTGACTTGGTAAATTCTGCCATACAGCTTCAATCCATTCAACAGTTTCTGAAATCTGTTGAAGGTATCATTCAATGATTCTCCTTCTTCAAAATGAAAATATTCATACTATTGAATGGGAAGCTGCATTTTATTTTCTCTAACTTGCTCAGTGCCTTCACAGATAAGCTGCATAGTATCCCAGATTTCCTTAGCAGTTTGGCTGTTAATGACATTGTCAAACATATCTTGATCTAGGCCATTAAACAGAATGTTCATGGCTTTCTTGTCCTTGTGAACCTCTTCAATATCTTCAACAGTCCATTCTGTCTTTGGCTTGGGAATAGACTGTCCAACAGCAACTGTTGCAGTAGTAGCTGTGGCCACCTTGTGAGGGATGTGATGACCATTTTCAATGCAGTTGATGTAGCTTTCATCTTGAGAGAGAAGATGTAAATGCATCTTCACTTTCCAGTGATGATAGTTATCTCTTTCCAAGATTGGAATCTTTACACCAATATCCTTCTTACTCATGGTGTTAGTAGAATAGATCTTTAAACTCTTTGTATGTTAAGAGCTTGCTCTGATACCAATTGTTATTCCTAGTGGACTAACAATGAGATTTACAGAAGGGGGTTGAATGTAAATCTCAAAACTTTTTCAAGTTTTGAGCAGTTTCTAAGGCTAAGTGTTTTTGAGAGCAAGTGTGTGTGAATTGCTTGAAGCTAATGCGGACAGATATATATTCAAACACAAATGTAAAGAACACAGAGAACTTAAAAACTTTTCTGGTGGATTTGTTGTTCCATCAGAGATGTGTTATTTCAGAAAATCTGTGATTCAAAGAATTAAATCATAGCTTCTTCCTAGTACAAACTAGATGATTTTCTCTCTGGATTTTTCTAAACAACTCTGGAAAAATTCATATCTAATTACTAGCTGCTACTTAGTTTAAATATCACCAAGTTTAGAAGTGAAGACAAAACTGTAAAATACAATAAAAAAAAGCTCTTCACATGTTTCTTCTTCATTTCTCTATCCAATGCAATTTAGACTTAGCTGTTGATCTTTGAATACTTTCTTGTTTGCACCAGAATGGAAATGCTGCATTTTCTTGATTCCTCCTAGAGGCTTCCACATTCCAGTTTGTCTCTGTCAACCCATGTGCCTCTGTCAGCTTATGAATTGTCACTATCAACTGCTAATGAACTAAGCATCCATTGAAGCTTTCATCCATTGATGCCTTATCCGTTGAGGCTTTATCCGTTGAAGCTTTATCGTTGAAGCATTATCAGTTGAAGTCTTTATCCGTTGAAGCACTTATCCGTTGATGGATATTATCCGTTGAAGCATTAGAGACATCCGTTGAAGCTTTGTTTCTTATCCGTTGAAGGTCTTCAATATCAGTTGATACTTCTTCACTTATACAAAATTACAAGGCATGAAATATTTACAATTAGCCCTCTTATTTGCATATCCACTAGTAGTCAACATGACTGATACTTTCCTACAATATCTAAGAATTACAACTTGAATCCAGAGAATGAAATGTGCTACAATACTAAACTTATTGCTAAGTAAAGCTACTCCTTCAACGGATAGCCAAGATGGTCTTATCCGTTGAGGCTACAAACACTAGATTTCTACTTAAGTGTTTTGTTTAACTTATCATCAAACTAATACACATATTTCTAACAGCTTCTTCTCTAAGACCTTATCCCTCTCCTGCCATTTCTTCATCTCCTTCTCATTAGAATCAGAGTTCTCCTTCCAGGACCTAGCCTGATGAAGGGCCTCCTGGAAGTAAGTGTTGCTCTACACAAAGAATGGAGGATTTTAACAAAGGTTTATAGGAAAAAAAGTTAAATTTAAAAGATAAGATAGAAATATTACCGTGGCTTGGGCCTGCGAACCTAGAAGCTCAATGGTCTCTATGTCACTCCTCGTCACGATATCAGTAAAATCGTGGGGAGTGATGGAATGATAGGACCGGTCCTTAGCATGCTTGGTGGATCCAACCACCGTATCACTTCTCCTAAAGCCCCAATTGGGCCTAAAGGAGTGCGCCTTCTGGCAGATGGATTCCCCCTCATTACGCCTGTTCATATTATTAATAGCCTTGCAAGCTGAAATAAAAGAAGGAAAGTGTTAACAATCATAAATGTTGACAGATTATAAAATAAAAACAAAGGAAAAATAGGTTAAAATTACCCCTATCACTGGCCCGAGAAAGGCCCACTTTCTTCAAAGAGAACTCCTCTAAGAGAGTCCATGTGTCTGTTTGGCCATCATCTGAAATGAGGGCTTGATAAATAGCCTCCTCCTCGTCGATAAGCCTAATACTAGCTGGGCTACCATCTACTACCTTGCAAAAGGGCCTACGAAAAAGGGTAGCCGAATCGCCTCCAGCCCATGTTAACCTAACAAATTCATCTCTCCATTTTGGGTTGTTTTTCATAATGGAATTACTATAAAGATATGAGGGATTCTGGGTCGTCGGAGAATAAAAACCCAGCTCGGTTGATTAAAGAACTATTGTAGAATTGTAAATTTTTTATAAAAATAGCGACGGAAAGGGGGAACTTGTTCCTAAGACATAACAGCATGAAACATAAAATATTTCTCCATGCATTTGAGGGAAGCTGACATGGGTTTACTTGAATATCTGCTAAAATTCGGGGGATGAACTCATGAAATGGGAACCTTAGACCCGCAGTTAGAGCTCCATGATAAATAAAAATGGTATCCCCTCCCAATTATAGGTCCTATCCCCAGGAGCGGCCGGGGTAATTCTAAGGTTAGGGGGGAGTTTATACATGCTATTAAGACTTTCTATTCTACCATCAAGTTCATGGAATGTATTACCGTGATTGTAAGAATCTAGATCAGAAAGGGAGGGATATTCACCCCCTAGAATTTATCATGTCTATGAAGGAAGTATAAGGATAGGGCTGAGCAAAACCGAACTGAAACCGAAAAACCGAACCGAACCGTGCTAATTCGGTTCGGTTCGGTCCTGATTTTTTAGAAATTTCGGTTTATTCGGTCCGGACCGAATAGACCGAAATAAAATTCGGTTCGGTCCGGTTCTTTTAAAAAATATTTCGGTCCGGACCGAATAGACCGAAAAGACCAAATTATAAATACTATAATTTTATTTTATATACATTTTACATATATTTTAAAGTTATAATCATAATTTTTAATTTGTAATTATATTTTTACACTCTTATTACTCTATATATCACCTTACTTTAATTATATATTAGATTTTATAATTTTTGGTTTAAAATTTTTAATACAATTTTATTTTTGAAAAAAATTCGGTCCGTTCGGTCCAAACCCGGACCGAACCAAATTATTTCAGTTTGGTTCGGTCCGGTCCATATTATAATTTCGGTCCGATCCGGTCCAAGAAAAAATACTAATTCGGTTTTTCGGTCTATTCGGTTCGGTCCGGTTTTGGACCGAACCGACCGAATGCTCAGCCCTATATAAGGACATTGGATATGGATAGTGGTACCTCTCTTGGATGTGTTCATCTTTTCCAAACGAGCAAGGTCACGATACACCATTAAAATTCTTGAGATGAAAGCTTGAAATGCAGAAAAAGGAGGAAGAAGGTGGACTAACGGTGGAGCTGCGGCTAAGGGACTCGCCGAAAATCGCCTTTCTTAGAGAGAAACTAGAGAGATTTTTGAGAGTGAGAAGTGAAATGAGAATTCTCACTTCTCACCACACTTATATAGCTAAATTTTTGGAAAGTAAATCGACTAGAAGCCCATGAAGGCAAGGCCCAATCAAGGAAAGCCCACTAGAAATGATATTTCTGGGACAATCTAGAAGGTGAAAGAGAATCTGAAAGGTCAAAAGTCGACCAGAAATTCGGCTAAAAAAGGATCACCTTGATCGAATTTTCATTCGATTAGAGTAGTAGAAAAGCACTTAAGTCGATCAAAGTCCTGATCGATAATAAAGGGAACCTTGATCGAATTTTCATTCGATTAGAGGGGCAAAAAATCACTTAAGTCGATCAGAATCCTGATCGATGAAGAAAGAATTCTGATTGAATCTTCATTCGATTAGAGTGGTCAAAAATGAGTATAAGTCGATCAGAATCCTGATCGAATCGATCAAGAATCCTGATCGAATTTCACTCAAACCTCAGTGTCAAAAATGAGTATAAGTCAATCAGAATCCTGATCGAATCAATCATGAATCCTGATCGATGTTACTTTAGAACATAATGTCAAAAGTGAAGATAAATCGACCAGGATCCTTATAACACCCTCCAAATCCGGGGTATAGATTTGGGGCATTATTAACAACAATTACCAACTATACCTGCACAAGCGGAATATAAATATAATAATTACCCCGAACTATCACTACTCAGGATCTTTTAAGGTTTGAGGTTGGAAACAAGAATCATGCACTACACTTTATTACAAACCCAACTAAATAAAACCTGTCTCAAGAACTCTCTTTATTACAAAACTTTATTCTATCTACAGTTTCCCTACACAATCTTTTATTCAAACTACACAAAACTTTTATTCAACCCAACATTACTACTTATCCTGCTACACCTGATCTGGCACTTCAAAACTCTCTTCGGGAATAGGAAGGAACACCCTTGGTATAAGAGGGTCCCGCTGCTTGACTCGCTTCTTGACTACGCGGGTCCTGATGGGTTTCATTCTCTACCTTAACTATAAAACAATAGGAGTAACAATAAAAAGGGATGAGCCAAAATTGCTCAACAAGCCTGCAACAATATATGTATATATATAAAGAGAGAAATATAAATGAACCAAGAAGCTGCTGGTTTGAATAACCATCTGTATCTGTATATGATAATAATTTGCCCATGATGGCGAGTGTCAAATGAATAAGACTGGAAACAAGAACCAACATATGCACTATAATCTGCTGATCAGTCAGAATATAGTGCGGATCTATACCCAACTGCATAGACCCAACCAACATTAGGAGTACTCAGGCAACTATGGCCTATTAATTAATGACCTGGGTAAAACCCAGCTCGTAAAGTAACCATCCAGTCCAAGGCTTAGCATCCGGAATATTCGGAATGCTATTGATATATCCCAACACCAGGATATACCAGACTATATGTAACAAGGGTAAAGGAATTGAAATATGAACAAGGATTCCATAAATTGGGTAAATCAAGAATTTAAATGAAATGGAACAAGTGATATAAATGGGTAACAGTGTATATGAACAATAATTATCAAAGAGAATTGATACGATAGAAAGGAATTATAAATCACTATTCTGAATTTAGAATAGGGGAAAAACTTGCCTTGCGCGTACTTAACTTGATTTAACTTACTGCCTTCTGACCCTAGCTTGCTCTGCCTTGCTAACACTGAACAAATTATAGAAAGATAGGTGTTTAGATAATTTACTATATACGTGTATCTTGAATTGATATCACGCAACCTTATCAGTCTACCCATGCGTTTCTATCTAACTCGCATATATATATATATACATACATTTATACAGCACATCTATTCACATAATTACATAAAGCACGTAGCACGTAAAGCACATAATTAATTTCTAGATTTATAATTATTTTTAGAATCAATTCTAGGCTTATACCTGCATTACTAGTCGTATCTAATTTTATTATAATTTTTCGGGATTTATTCGGCTCAATTATATCCCTACTAGGACCTTCGAACTATCAATTATCACCAACCACTCTTTTTCAGAAGAAATTATAACTTACAATTATTTTTGACTTTGTTTTTTTCTTAAATAATTATTTAAAAATTATTTTAGGATTTAAAAGGTTATAATAATTATCTATATTGAATAATAAATATAACACCCTCCAAATCCGGGGTATAGATTTGGGGCATTATTAACAACAATTACCAACTATACCTGCACAAGCGGAATATAAATATAATAATTACCCCGAACTATCACTACTCAGGATCTTTTAAGGTTTGAGGTTGGAAACAAGAATCATGCACTACACTTTATTACAAACCCAACTAAATAAAACCTGTCTCAAGAACTCTCTTTATTACAAAACTTTATTCTATCTACAGTTTCCCTACACAATCTTTTATTCAAACTACACAAAACTTTTATTCAACCCAACATTACTACTTATCCTGCTACACCTGATCTGGCACTTCAAAACTCTCTTCGGGAATAGGAAGGAACACCCTTGGTATAAGAGGGTCCCGCTGCTTGACTCGCTTCTTGACTACGCGGGTCCTGATGGGTTTCATTCTCTACCTTAACTATAAAACAATAGGAGTAACAATAAAAAGGGATGAGCCAAAATTGCTCAACAAGCCTGCAACAATATATGTATATATATAAAGAGAGAAATATAAATGAACCAAGAAGCTGCTGGTTTGAATAACCATCTGTATCTGTATATGATAATAATTTGCCCATGATGGCGAGTGTCAAATGAATAAGACTGGAAACAAGAACCAACATATGCACTATAATCTGCTGATCAGTCAGAATATAGTGCGGATCTATACCCAACTGCATAGACCCAACCAACATTAGGAGTACTCAGGCAACTATGGCCTATTAATTAATGACCTGGGTAAAACCCAGCTCGTAAAGTAACCATCCAGTCCAAGGCTTAGCATCCGGAATATTCGGAATGCTATTGATATATCCCAACACCAGGATATACCAGACTATATGTAACAAGGGTAAAGGAATTGAAATATGAACAAGGATTCCATAAATTGGGTAAATCAAGAATTTAAATGAAATGGAACAAGTGATATAAATGGGTAACAGTGTATATGAACAATAATTATCAAAGAGAATTGATACGATAGAAAGGAATTATAAATCACTATTCTGAATTTAGAATAGGGGAAAAACTTGCCTTGCGCGTACTTAACTTGATTTAACTTACTGCCTTCTGACCCTAGCTTGCTCTGCCTTGCTAACACTGAACAAATTATAGAAAGATAGGTGTTTAGATAATTTACTATATACGTGTATCTTGAATTGATATCACGCAACCTTATCAGTCTACCCATGCGTTTCTATCTAACTCGCATATATATATATATACATACATTTATACAGCACATCTATTCACATAATTACATAAAGCACGTAGCACGTAAAGCACATAATTAATTTCTAGATTTATAATTATTTTTAGAATCAATTCTAGGCTTATACCTGCATTACTAGTCGTATCTAATTTTATTATAATTTTTCGGGATTTATTCGGCTCAATTATATCCCTACTAGGACCTTCGAACTATCAATTATCACCAACCACTCTTTTTCAGAAGAAATTATAACTTACAATTATTTTTGACTTTGTTTTTTTCTTAAATAATTATTTAAAAATTATTTTAGGATTTAAAAGGTTATAATAATTATCTATATTGAATAATAAATATAACACCCTCCAAATCCGGGGTATAGATTTGGGGCATTATTAACAACAATTACCAACTATACCTGCACAAGCGGAATATAAATATAATAATTACCCCGAACTATCACTACTCAGGATCTTTTAAGGTTTGAGGTTGGAAACAAGAATCATGCACTACACTTTATTACAAACCCAACTAAATAAAACCTGTCTCAAGAACTCTCTTTATTACAAAACTTTATTCTATCTACAGTTTCCCTACACAATCTTTTATTCAAACTACACAAAACTTTTATTCAACCCAACATTACTACTTATCCTGCTACACCTGATCTGGCACTTCAAAACTCTCTTCGGGAATAGGAAGGAACACCCTTGGTATAAGAGGGTCCCGCTGCTTGACTCGCTTCTTGACTACGCGGGTCCTGATGGGTTTCATTCTCTACCTTAACTGTAAAACAATAGGAGTAACAATAAAAAGGGATGAGCCAAAATTGCTCAACAAGCCTGCAACAATATATGTATATATATAAAGAGAGAAATATAAATGAACCAAGAAGCTGCTGGTTTGAATAACCATCTGTATCTGTATATGATAATAATTTGCCCATGATGGCGAGTGTCAAATGAATAAGACTGGAAACAAGAACCAACATATGCACTATAATCTGCTGATCAGTCAGAATATAGTGCGGATCTATACCCAACTGCATAGACCCAACCAACATTAGGAGTACTCAGGCAACTATGGCCTATTAATTAATGACCTGGGTAAAACCCAGCTCGTAAAGTAACCATCCAGTCCAAGGCTTAGCATCCGGAATATTCGGAATGCTATTGATATATCCCAACACCAGGATATACCAGACTATATGTAACAAGGGTAAAGGAATTGAAATATGAACAAGGATTCCATAAATTGGGTAAATCAAGAATTTAAATGAAATGGAACAAGTGATATAAATGGGTAACAGTGTATATGAACAATAATTATCAAAGAGAATTGATACGATAGAAAGGAATTATAAATCACTATTCTGAATTTAGAATAGGGGAAAAACTTGCCTTGCGCGTACTTAACTTGATTTAACTTACTGCCTTCTGACCCTAGCTTGCTCTGCCTTGCTAACACTGAACAAATTATAGAAAGATAGGTGTTTAGATAATTTACTATATACGTGTATCTTGAATTGATATCACGCAACCTTATCAGTCTACCCATGCGTTTCTATCTAACTCGCATATATATATATATATACATACATTTATACAGCACATCTATTCACATAATTACATAAAGCACGTAGCACGTAAAGCACATAATTAATTTCTAGATTTATAATTATTTTTAGAATCAATTCTAGGCTTATACCTGCATTACTAGTCGTATCTAATTTTATTATAATTTTTCGGGATTTATTCGGCTTAATTATATCCCTACTAGGACCTTCGAACTATCAATTATCACTAACCACTCTTTTTCAAAAGAAATTATAACTTACAACTATTTTTATTAGATTCGTCTCATTTTTCTGAGTCTATGGGTCTTCGTTTCACTCAAATCGGACTAACGGTTGAATTGTTATGAATTAAACACTGATAATTCAATTTATTATTCAATATAGATAATTATTATAACCTTTTAAATCCTAAAATAATTTTTAAATAATTATTTAAGAAAAAAACAAAGTCAAAAATAATTGTTTTATAATTTTTGGAGTTAAAACGAAGAAGTTACGATTTATTGAACATTATGTGATTAATTACCGAAATAATTAATCAATTTTTAAATATTTAATAAATAAATAATTAATAAATAATTAATAATTACTTATTTAATAATTTAAAATAATAAATCCCTAATTATTAGGATTAATCACAATTTATTATAATATTTATAACTTATCGATATTTATTCGATTAGATCGATTATTTACAAATAATCAATCAACTTAATTAACTGATACGCTATTTATCGAATAGCTACGAATTATTCGAATTATAGATCACTTAACGATTAATCACTCGTATCTTCACGAGCCACTCGCAACTCCCGCATAATTATCGATCTATTAGATTATTATTAAAACTCGTACGATTCGTTAATTAATTAATTACGGATATCTAATTATACGATACGAATAATTATTACAATATTATTCAAATAACTAACGCTCGAATAATAATTCAATTATCGAATCATTACTCGTAATAATAACTAATTATCGAATTATTAATCATATTATTTAATTATTTTTAATCTTTATTTATTAATTAATTACCTAATTATTAATTAATTACCTAATTATTAATTAATTAGATAACTAATAAATAATTAGATAAATAATTAAATAATTAATTAAATAATTAAATTCGAATTTATAATTAAATAAAATAATTCAGAAATTATAAATACTATTTTTCAGAATATAAAATTAATTTTTAATTAATTATTAGAATTTTTAAAACTGATTTTCTGATTTTAGAAAATATAATAAATAATTAATATATCAGAAACATAACACAGGTTTCCAGATTAGGGTTTTTAGGATCAAACCCGGGTCGATTTCCGGGTTGGAACCGGGTCGAACCCGGGTCGCTCAAGAACACCGCCCCGACTGCCCAGAAACCGGCGTCGGCGGCGTTTCCCGGCGAGACGAAAACACGGCCAAACATCGTGATTCGAGTTCGTTTCTTCCCTGTTTCTGATGCACAGCAATACCAGCGATGCCTCCTTCGTTCCCAGGCCTCCCTTCGTCCTCCTTCCCCGTCGAGCATCACCGGAGACGAAGAACACCGCTATGGCGGCGGTTCTCCGACGAGCACGCAAACTACAACCAAACACTACGAAACCGATGCCGTTCGACTCGGTTTTTAACGATCTAATCGTTTCCAGCAACCACAACATCAAACAATCAGTCAAACTCAAAACCCGAATTCATGAATTAACCCGAAAATTATGAATTAAAAATCGACTAACCAATCAACAAAAACGATTACATAATCAGATAGAGAATTGAAAGAGCTTCACAACGGATACTTACACGACTGATTTGATTAACAGAATCACGATCAAACTTGGCTTTGATTCCTCCTGCTGTTCTTCACAAACCCTAACCCTAATTCCCCTTTTCTTTTTCTTTTATTTCTTTCTGATTTTTTTAATAATTAATTAACTAAAAATTAATAATAATTCAGCTATTTATAGTACTGAAAATAATACCCCTAAATAAAATTAAGGGGCTAATTACACTCCTAATAAAAATATTTGGCCCCAATTTTTATAATTTTTGGGTATTAATATTGAATTTTTAAATATCCAATAAATACAAAATAAATACTAAAAATTCCCAAAAATTGTGAAAAATACAAAAATACAAAGAAAAATGATATATAATAATTTCATGATCATATAAAAATAAAAATGTGATTTTTGTGGGGTTTTTGGTACCCGAAGGGGTCCGGAAAAGTCGTTTTTTCGCGAAAAAGGTCAATTTGTAAAACGTCTAGGGGTTCAGAATAGCGATACGGTATAGGGCATTTTTGGCAAAATAGGGCCAATGATTTTTGTTTGAAATACGGGCTTTTAAAATACTGTTTGAGCTGTACGGGTTTTGATATAAAATATATAACTCGCGATAAAACACTCAATAAATATCCGAAACATGTTCAGATCAAAACAGACAACACGTAGCACATAACAATTAGGGTTTAATGCCTCAACACAGTTAATCACATAATAATACACATAATTTATTATTATTATAATATAATACAAGCGTAATTCCTCGGTCGTTACATTCTCCCCCCCTTAACAAGATTCTGTCCTCAGAATCTAATTATACAAATAACTGAGGATACTTTTCTAGCATTTCACTTTCAAGCTCCCAGGTTGATTCTTCAACCACTGGGTTTCTCCATAAAACTCTCACTAATGACACAGCCTTATTTCTTAATACCCTCTCTTGCCTATCTAGAATTCTTATTGGCTGTTCTACATATGACAAATCTGCCTGAAGTTCTACTGGTTCATACTCTATTACATGCCTTGTATCAGGATTATACCTCTTAAGCATAGATACATGAAATACGTTGTGAATGTGCTGCATATGGGGTGGTAGAGCTAACTCGTACGCAACCTTCCCAATTTTCTTCAAAATCTCAAATGGTCCAACGTATCGTGGCTTCAATTTCCCTTTATTGCCAAATCTGGTCAATCCTTTCCATGGCGATATTTTGAGCAATACATGTTCTCCTTCCTGATAGTCCATATCCTTCCTGGATTGGTTTGCATATCTGCTTTGTCTGTTTTGTGCTGCCTCGATTCGTTTCCGAATAAGATTAATCTTTTCTTTTGTCTGCTGAATTAATTCTGGACCCAAAATCTTGCGTTCTCCAACTTCATCCCAATGCACGGGTGATCTGCATTTCCTCCCATATAATGCTTCATACGGTGGCATTCCAATACTGGCGTGATAGCTATTATTATAAGAAAATTCCACTAGGGGTAAATGTTCATCCCAACTGCCTTCAAAATCGATCGCACAAACTCGTAGCATGTCTTCAATCGTTTGAATTATTCTTTCACTTTGGCCGTCAGTTTGCGGATGATAAGATGTACTCATATTCAACTTCGTTCCTAGACATTCTTGGAATTGTCTCCAAAATCTTGAATTGAAACGAGGATCTCGATCCGATACAATCGATACTGGTACTCCATGACGCATCACAATTTCTTTGAGATATATGTGCACTAATTTGTCGAGCGAAAATCTTTCATTAATTGGTAGAAAATGTGCCGACTTCGTAAGTCTGTCAATGATTACCCATATCGCATCATGATTTGCCCTAGTCTTCGGTAGTCCTACCACAAAATCCATCGCTAGATGTTCCCATTTCCATTCTGGAATGTCTAATGGTTGCAATAACCCACTCGGTCGTTGATGTTCCGCTTTAACTCGCTGGCATGTGTAACATTTACTCACCCATTCTGCTATCTCCTTCTTCATATTCGGCCACCAAAAGTTTTCCTTCAAATCGCGATACATTTTTGTGCTTCCTGGATGAATGGAATACTTCGAATTGTGCGCATCTCGCATAACTTCTTCTTTTAATTCTGCCACGTTAGGGATCCAGATTCTTGACACAAAACGTAAAATTCCCTCATTATCTTTCTGAGTTGTAATCTCTTCTCCTGTTAAGTTGTCGTCTTGACTCATCACTTCTTCTTGACAACGGCGAATCTTTTCCAGCAATTCTGGTTGGAAAGTCATAGCGTAGATAGTTTCTGCAGATTCATCGGAAATGGAAATACGAATTTCGATTTCCAATTTATCGAATTCCCTGGCCAATTCTTCGCATGAAGTTAACCGATTTAATCTTTCTTTTCTGCTTAGCGCATCCGCTACAACATTTGCTTTTCCTGGATGATAACTGATTGTAACATCGTAATCTTTAATCAATTCCAGCCATCGACGTTGTCGCATGTTTAGTTCCTTTTGCGTGAAGATATACTTCAGACTTTTATGATCCGTGTAGATTTCACATTTTTCACCATACAGATAATGTCTCCAAAGCTTCAATGCAAAAACAATTGCTGCTAATTCCAGATCATGCGTAGGATATTTCTGTTCATGGGGTTTAAGTTGTCTCGACGCATAGGCAATGACGTTACCATGTTGCATCAATACACATCCCAAACCACGATATGAAGCGTCACTGTAAATAACAAAATTTCCTTGCTCGTCTGGCAGTACTAATACTGGTGCCGTCACCAACCGATTCTTCAACTCTTGAAAACTTTCTTCACACTTACTATTCCATTCGAACTTTTCACTTTGTCGAGTTAACTTGGTCAGCGGTGTATTGCTGTGCATCAGAAACAGGGAAGAAACGAACTCGAATCACGATGTTTGGCCGTGTTTTCGTCTCGCCGGGAAACGCCGCCGACGCCGGTTTCTGGGCAGTCGGGGCGGTGTTCTTGAGCGACCCGGGTTCGACCCGGTTCCAACCCGGAAATCGACCCGGGTTTGATCCTAAAAACCCTAATCTGGAAACCTGTGTTATGTTTCTGATATATTAATTATTTATTATATTTTCTAAAATCAGAAAATCAGTTTTAAAAATTCTAATAATTAATTAAAAATTAATTTTATATTCTGAAAAATAGTATTTATAATTTCTGAATTATTTTATTTAATTATAAATTCGAATTTAATTATTTAATTAATTATTTAATTATTTATCTAATTATTTATTAGTTATCTAATTAATTAATAATTAGGTAATTAATTAATAATTAGGTAATTAATTAATAAATAAAGATTAAAAATAATTAAATAATATGATTAATAATTCGATAATTAGTTATTATTACGAGTAATGATTCGATAATTGAATTATTATTCGAGCGTTAGTTATTTGAATAATATTGTAATAATTATTCGTATCGTATAATTAGATATCCGTAATTAATTAATTAACGAATCGTACGAGTTTCAATAATAATCTAATAGATCGATAATTATGCGGGAGTTGCGAGTGGCTCGTGAAGATACGAGTGATTAATCGTTAAGTGATCTATAATTCGAATAATTCGTAGCTATTCGATAAATAGCGTATCAGTTAATTAAGTTGATTGATTATTTGTAAATAATCGATCTAATCGAATAAATATCGATAAGTTATAAATATTATAATAAATTGTGATTAATCCTAATAATTAGGGATTTATTATTTTAAATTATTAAATAAGTAATTATTAATTATTTATTAATTATTTATTTATTAAATATTTAAAAATTGATTAATTATTTCGGTAATTAATCACATAATGTTCAATAAATCGTAACTTCTTCGTTTTAACTCCAAAAATTATAAAACAATTATTTTTGACTTTGTTTTTTTCTTAAATAATTATTTAAAAATTATTTTAGGATTTAAAAGGTTATAATAATTATCTATATTGAATAATAAATTGAATTATCAGTGTTTAATTCATAACAATTCAACCGTTAGTCCGATTTGAGTGAAACGAAGACCCATAGACTCAGAAAAATGAGACGAATCCAATAAAAATAATTGTAAGTTATAATTTCTTCTGAAAAAGAGTGGTTGGTGATAATTGATAGTTCGAAGGTCCTAGTAGGGATATAATTAAGCCGAATAAATCCCGAAAAATTATAATAAAATTAGATACGACTAGTAATGCAGGTATAAGCCTAGAATTGATTCTAAAAATAATTATAAATCTAGAAATTAATTATGTGCTTTACGTGCTACGTGCTTTATGTAATTATGTGAATAGATGTGCTGTATAAATGTATGTATATATATATATATGCGAGTTAGATAGAAACGCATGGGTAGACTGATAAGGTTGCGTGATATCAATTCAAGATACACGTATATAGTAAATTATCTAAACACCTATCTTTCTATAATTTGTTCAGTGTTAGCAAGGCAGAGCAAGCTAGGGTCAGAAGGCAGTAAGTTAAACCAGGTTAAGTACGCGCAAGGCAAGTTTTTCCCCTATTCTAAATTCAGAATAGTGATTTATAATTCCTTTCTATCGTATCAATTCTCTTTGATAATTATTGTTCATATACACTGTTACCCATTTATATCACTTGTTCCATTTCATTTAAATTCTTGATTTACCCAATTTATGGAATCCTTGTTCATATTTCAATTCCTTTACCCTTGTTACATATAGTCTGGTATATCCTGGTGTTGGGATATATCAATAGCATTCCGAATATTCCGGATGCTAAGCCTTGGACTGGATGGTTACTTTACGAGCTGGGTTTTACCCAGGTCATTAATTAATAGGCCATAGTTGCCTGAGTACTCCTAATGTTGGTTGGGTCTATGCAGTTGGGTATAGATCCGCACTATATTCTGACTGATCAGCAGATTATAGTGCATATGTTGGTTCTTGTTTCCAGTCTTATTCATTTGACACTCGCCATCATGGGCAAATTATTATCATATACAGATACAGATGGTTATTCAAACCAGCAGCTTCTTGGTTCATTTATATTTCTCTCTTTATATATATACATATATTGTTGCAGGCTTGTTGAGCAATTTTGGCTCATCCCTTTTTATTGTTACTCCTATTGTTTTACAGTTAAGGTAGAGAATGAAACCCATCAGGACCCGCGTAGTCAAGAAGCGAGTCAAGCAGCGGGACCCTCTTATACCAAGGGTGTTCCTTCCTATTCCCGAAGAGAGTTTTGAAGTGCCAGATCAGGTGTAGCAGGATAAGTAGTAATGTTGGGTTGAATAAAAGTTTTGTGTAGTTTGAATAAAAGATTGTGTAGGGAAACTGTAGATAGAATAAAGTTTTGTAATAAAGAGAGTTCTTGAGACAGGTTTTATTTAGTTGGGTTTGTAATAAAGTGTAGTGCATGATTCTTGTTTCCAACCTCAAACCTTAAAAGATCCTGAGTAGTGATAGTTCGGGGTAATTATTATATTTATATTCCGCTTGTGCAGGTATAGTTGGTAATTGTTGTTAATAATGCCCCAAATCTATACCCCGGATTTGGAGGGTGTTATAATCCTGGTCGATTTTGATCAAGATTTCTGGTCGATTTTACCGTCGACTAGGATGACAAATTTAAGGATAGTTCGACCAGAGTCCTGGTCAATTTCGATCAGGAATTTTGGTCGACTTGATGTGATTTTTGGTCAATTTTATTTATGAAAATAGCCAAAAATTCCCAAAAAATCAGGAAATTTATAAAATAATGTTTGAAAAATATTTTTGGCAAAAAATCCCAGAAATTAAGGGAAAATTCTGAAAATAAGAGAAAAATCCCAAAACTTAAGGGAAAATTTCTGAAACTTATAGGAAAATCCTAGAAATTAAGGGAAAATTCCTGTAAATAAAGAAAAAATACCCGAAAAGTCATAAAAATAAGAATAATGTAAGGAAATCAATAGGGAGGTTCTAAAACAACCCTGAAGCCACGTACAAGGCAAATCGTTGTACATGTGTAGGTCGCTCCACACTTTTCACAAAAATGATACCCTGTAAGGGAACAAATGAACTTAACTTCTACGAAATCTTTTACAGTTTCCCAGAAGTTGGGGGGCAAATGATAGGGTATAAAATAAACCTTAATTACGACATTAATGTTGCATTAATTACATCTAGGACTGCAAGGCCCATTAAAGAAGGTCGTGTGTATGACATTCAGACCAAGAAGGTTAACACATTGATCAAGCCTGATGGAACAATGAAGGCCGAATAGCCCTGAATATTTATTAATTTTGTAATTAATAAATAAGGAGGATTAACAGCTCGTCAAATGAGTCCAATTAGTAGTATAACTCTATGAAAGACAGCTTAGAGGGCACATAAACCAACAAGGAGTCTGATTCTTTTATTATAGGACTTCAAAGTCTATCAAAGTTCTAAGACTTTTTCCCCCAAGTCTCATAACCCTAGTCCAATTTAAGAACACCCAACATCTATATAAGGGGTCGCACCCCACGAATCAGAACTACATTTTTTGACTTGATACTTGGCGAACAGCAAGGTACGTAGGCATCTTGTTAAGGCAGATTGAGTCATGAAACACAAGAGCAGTCAAATCGAGCCTCGAAGCTCACGAACCCTAGCATTAAATATACCCTAAGTTTTTATCCATAATATATGCCCTTTCCAACTATATATCTGATAGGGATAAATAAATCCTGATTGTATAAATAAATATTGCAAGGTGTGGGCTGCTAGGCCCAATAAGAAGATGTATGACATTCAGACCAAGAAGGTCAACACATTGATCAGGCCTGATGGACCAGATCAGGCCTGATGGAACAAAGAAGGCCCAAAAGCCCTGATTATTTATTAATTTCGTAATTAATAAATAAAGGACGAAAACAGCTATTAAGATAAGTCCTAGTGGGGATATAAATCCTTGTAGATTGGCCTCAAGGGGACCTAAAAGGATAAGGAATCAGTTTCCTACTATCTAGGACTCCAAAGTCCATTCTAATTATGAGACTTGCCCACCAAGTCTCCTATACCAAGTCCAATTCAAGGACTCTCAACATCTATATAAGGGGTCTCGCCCCACAAATCAGAACTACATTTTTTGGCTTGATTCTCTAATTCACAGAGATACGTAGGCATCTCGTAAAGGCAGAATTGAGCTACGAAACACGAGAGCAGCCATTAAAGGCCTTGAGCTCCCGAATCTTAGTAATAAATACAACAAATAATAACCTTAGTTTTCATCCATAACATTTGGCGCCGTCTGTGGGAAGTGAACAACAACCATGGCGAGAACACGGAGAACAACTAGCGCTCTGGAGGAGGGAACACCATCAGGGACAACTCAGGTGATTTCGTCAACCATGGAGATTTCTCCCCACTCAACTTATGCATCTACTCAAGAAGAAACCCAGATAGGGGCAACTCAATCTCAGCCACAAGGGACGACTCCCCCGACTATTCAAGGAAGTGGATATGCTGGGCGAAGTGAAGCACGAGGGCAATCGCCCCCTTATATACGAGGTTTGGCTCCTATCCCCGAGGATCGGGAATTTTCTGGTCCTTACACTGAGAGAGATTCCGAATCTTCGGATGATAAAGTGGCCCCAAGAAGGAGACATCCAGGCAAGGAGCCGATGGCCGATGGAAGGCAACGCCCTCGAAGCACCCAAGGGGCGAATCCCCAGGAAGTGCAGGAAAGGATAAGGGCTCATGAGGCTGAGATCCAAAGGCTGAGGCGTGACTTGGAAGCTCACCAGGCCACCAGACCCCAGATGCCTCCTAGGGGGAGAAATCCTCCTCCTGTCATAGACCTGGATGGTCCGGTACGAAGAAGGGTTGTCTTCCCAAGAACTGATCCAAGCAATCTCCTTCCCCTTGGAGACCCTGATGATCCAACTCCACCCTTCACAGAAGAAATAATGAATGCCTATATCTCAAAGAAATTCAAGATGCCCACTATCAAAGCCTATGATGGCACCGGAGACCCCGCTAACCATGTCAGGACATTCTCTAATGCATTGCTGCTGCAACCCGTGAATGACGCTATTAAGTGCCGGGCCTTCCCTCAAACCCTGTCGGGTATGGCTCAAAGATGGTACAGTCGCTTACCCCCAAACTCTATTGGATCGTTCAGAGAGTTAAGTCAGGCTTTTATTAAGCAATACATCAGCGGGAGAGTCCATGAGAAAAGTTCAGCATCTCTTATGAGTATTGTGCAGGGAGCTAAGGAATCCTTGAGAGATTACCTGAATCGTTTCACAAAAGAGGCTTTAAAAGTCCCGGACCTTGATGATAAGGTAGCCATGATAGCACTGCAACAAGGAACTAGGGACAAATTTTTTAAGATGTCCTTGGCCAAACGTCCCCCTGAAAGCATGTTGCAGCTCCAAGAGAGGGCAGGGAAGTATATCAAGGTTGAAGAAAGTATGAGGAAGACCGTAATAAGTAATGAGCCCACTGGAGGCAAGAAGCGGAAAACTGATCTAGAATATATTGCAAAGGACAAATATCCTAGAACCGAACAAAACCCTGATTCAACCCCCAAGAAGGGAGGACCCGGGCAAAAGTTCACTGAATACGCTAAGCTGAATGCTCCTAGAAGTCAAATTTTGATGGAGATTGAGAAGGATAGAGATATTCGCTGGCCTAAGCCATTGAAGGCTGATCCCACCAAACTAGATAAGAGCAAGTATTGCAGGTTTCACAAGGATGTTGGCCATGACACCGATGAGTGTAGGCAATTGAAAGATGAAATTGAGTTTTTGATTCGAAAAGGAAGATTGAACAAGTATACTGGAGATGGAGGGGACAGAAATAATAGTGGAAGGAAGAATTTTGAAGATCGTAGGAGGGACCAAGATGATCAGGGGCGGAATCCCCAACCTAGAGGGCCGGTTATAAATGCAATTTTTGGAGGACCACGACGCCCTCGAGGACCTGTGATAAACACGATCTTTGGAGGTCCGACTGCTGCTGGATTGTCCAAAAATTCAAGAAAGGCATATACTAGAGAGGTTATGCATATTGTTGGAGAAGCCCCGAAGAGGGCCAGGACAGAAGTAACATTGGCTTTTGATGATTCTAACCTAGAGGGCGTAAAGTTTCCTCATGACGACCCATTGGTCATAACACCAATAATAGGAAATAGCCCGGTTAAGAGGGTTCTTGTGGATAATGGTGCTTCTGTGGATATATTGCTCCACGACGCCTTTCTAAGGATGGGGTATAACGATTCCCAGTTGACACCAACCGACATGCCGATATATGGATTTGCTGGAGTAGAATGTCCTGTGGAAGGAATAATCAAACTGCCAACCACCATAGGTACGGAACCTAGACAAGCAACACAGATGTTGGATTTCGTGGTAGTAAAGGCTAGTTCAACTTATAATGCTATCATGGGGAGAACAGGGATACATGCCTTTAAGGCAGTCCCCTCTTCCTACCATTCAGTTATGAAGTTTCCCACCCGAAACGGGATTGGAGAAGAGAAAGGAGATCAAAAAATGGCTAGAAGCTGTTATGTGGCCTCTTTGAGGGCAGATGGAGTCGGGGGGCAGGTTCTTCCTATTGAAGATGTGGATGTCCGAGAAAATGACGAGAAGAGAGGAAAGCCAGCAGAAGACTTGGTTTCGGTTTCTTTAGACCCCAAGAATCCTGAGAGGATGACTTTCATTGGAGCCACACTAGAGGAGGCCCTTAGAGGGAAGTTGGTGAAATTTTTGCAAGAAAATAGTGATGTATTTGCATGGTTAGCAGCTGATATGCCAGGCATAGACCCAGAGTTGATTACTCACAAGCTAAACGTGGATCCAAGCCGGAAGACAGTGAAACAAAAGAAAAGAAATTTTGCCCCGAAAAGATAAGAGGCTATAAAACAGGAAGTAGAGAAGCTCCTAGAGGCTGGTTTCATTGAGGAGATTCAATTTCCGGAGTGGTTAGCAAACCCTGTAATGGTGAAGAAGGCTAATGGAAAGTGGAGGATGTGTATAGACTTCACTGATCTGAATGATGCATGCCCTAAAGACTGTTTTCCATTGCCAAGGATTGATACTTTGATTGATGCCACTGCTGGGCATGAGATGCTAAGTTTCATGGATGGATTTAGCGGATATAATCAGATTAAGATGCACAAGGATGACATTCCAAAGGTATCATTTATCACTGACTTTGGTGTTTATTGTTATCTTGTTATGTCGTTTGGTCTTAAGAATGCGGGAGCCACCTATCAAAGGTTGGTAAACAAAATTTTTAAGGATCTTATTGGTAAGACTATGGAAGTCTATGTTGATGACATGTTAGTCAAGAGTCTAGTAAAGACTGATCATATAACCCATTTAAGGGAAGCTTTTGAGATCCTGAGGTACCACAAGATGATGTTGAATCCTACGAAGTGCGCTTTCGGAGTAGGATCTGGAAAATTCTTGGGATTAATGGTCTCAAAGAGAGGAATTGAGGCTAACCCCGATAAAATAAAGGCAATCCTGGACATGGAACCACCAAAAACTGTCAAGGATGTTCAGAAGCTCACAGGAAGGGTCGCTGCGCTAGGACGATTCATCTCCAAGTCAGGAGACAAGTGCTTGTCATTCTTCAAGTCACTAAAGAATATCAAAGACTTTGTATGGAGTGAGGAAAGCCAGAAGGCATTCGAAGAGTTAAAGAAGTATATCGCTCAGGCCCCGTTGTTGGCCAAACCATCTTGGAATGAAGTTTTATTCTTATACTTGGCCGTTTCAGAGAGCGCCTTGAGCGTAGTGTTGGTTAAGGAGGAGCTAAAAGTCCAGAAACCCGTATATTATGTCAGCAAAATTCTGCATGGTGCTGAATTGAATTATTCAACTATTGAGAAATTTGCTCTAGCCTTGGTAATGGCTTCGAGAAAACTGCGTCCTTACTTTCAGGCTCATCAGATTGAGGTGCTAACGAATCAGCCACTGAGAAATATCATTCACAGTCCCAAGGCAAGTGGGAGATTGATTAAGTGGGCAATAGAGTTGGGAGAGTTCGATCTCAAGTATAAGCCACGTACGGCCATAAAAGCCCAGGCACTAGCTGACTTCGTGGTGGAATGTACCATACCCAACCAAGAAGTCGGGAGGCAGGAAGATACCATACCTCAAGACAAGGGAGTCGATAATGGGGACAGAAAAGGATGATAAGGAGAAAGAATATTGGGTTCTCTATTTAGATGGAGCATCAAAAACAAATTCCAGTGGAGCAGGGTTGGTTTTGCAAAGCCCTGATGGATTCTTAATTGAGTATGCTATGAAGCTAGACTTCCCAACCACAAACAATGAGGCAGAGTATGAAGCCCTGATTGCTGGCCTTGGTCTAGCTGGGACACTTAGAGTCAAAAACTTAAAGGTCCGGGGAGACTCGAAGCTGATCATATCCTAGGTAAAGGGAGAATTTGAGGCAAGGGATGATACGATGGCTAAGTATGTCCGCCTAGTAAGGGCTGTAATGACCCAATTTAATGAATGTCATGTTGAGCACATTCCAAGGGAAGAAAATGCTAAGGCAGATGCGTTATCAAAGTTTGCTTCATCCGAGATAGAAGAAAGTTCAGGAAGTGTGTACTTCCGTGTTTTGAAGACACGAAGCATAGATGTTAAGCTTGTGGCTCCTATAGGCCTGGGGACGTCATGGATTGATCCTATCAAGGCTTACATTCAAACCGGTTGGTTGCCAAGTGATGCAACTGAAGCACGGAAGTTAACTGTTCAAGCACTAAGGTACTCTTTGATAGATGGGATTCTTTACAAAAGATCTTTCGTGGTTCCCTACTTGAGGTGTCTCAGGCCCGATGAGGCACGCTTGGCTCTTGAAGAAGTGCATGAAGGTATTTGTGGACAACACTTGGGGGGCAGGGCCCTGGCTCATAAGATAACTCGTCTAGGCTTTTATTGGCCGGAAATGATGGATGATGCCAAAGAATATGTGAAGAAGTGCGACCGCTGTCAGAAGCATGCACCTGTTGTTAGACAACCTCCCGAGATGTTGACATCTATCAACTCGCCTATTCCCTTTGCTATGTGGGGAATGGATATTCTAGGGCCTTTCCCTATGGCCACGGCACAAAGGAAGTTCCTGATTGTAGCCACTGATTATTTCACTAAGTGGATTGAAGCCAAACCCTTGGCCAAAATCACAACTAAACAAGTTGCACAATTCCTGTGGGAAAACATTATGTGCCGACATGGAATTCCCCGTGTCCTAGTCACCGACAATGGAACGCAGTTTAACAACGAGGAATTCAAGAAGTATTGTGAAGAAAATGAAATTGAGTTACGGTTCACCTCCGTGGCTCACCCACAAGCCAATGGGCAAGCAGAAGTAGCAAATCGAATAATCCTGGATGGACTAAAGAAGAGGATCGAGAAGTCAAGAAATAATTGGGTGGATGAGATACTTCCCATATTGTGGGCCTATAGGACTACTTGTAGAGTCACGACAGGAGCAACTCCCTTCATGTTGGCGTATGGGGCAGAAGCAGTAGTTCCAGTGGAGATATCACATTCCTCTCCAAGGATTCAGGCTTTCAATGCCGAGGAAAATGAGGAAGGGCAAAGGTTGGCTCTAGACTTAATCGATGAAGTGCGAGATGAAGCACATGCAAAGATAGTAGAGTATCAGAAGAAACCTTCATTCTACTACAACTTAAGGGTTAAAGAAAGGTTCTTTAAATAAGGTGACCTAGTCTTGAGGAAGATAGAAGCTTCTGGGGTAGGACAGAAAGGGAAACTTGCCCCAAATTGGGAAGGGCCGTACAAAGTCAAGAGCGTTCAGGGTAGAGGAACCTACAAGCTGGAGACTACGGATGGTTTTGAAGTCCCGAGAACCTGGCACGCACAAAACCTGAAGGTTTACTACGTGTAAGATAGTTGAAGTACGATTCTCACTTGTCATTGTGACAAGTAGGTTTAAAAGCACCTTGAAGCTTTGTTTGCATAGGATTTTTATTTTCTAGCTATTATAGATCAGGGTCGAACCCATATTATATAAGGTTTTGGAAAACAAGACTTGAAATTGAAGAGCTCGAAATTATTTCAACCTATGGATGTTTGAGTTGTGATAATACTTGTGTGGCCCATTAAGCCAAGTTTGAATATTAAAGTATCGGAAAAATAAAGGAGAGAATGCAAATAAGGAAAGTAGCATATAAAATAGCCCCGGAGGGTAATAAGTTTTAGTACAAACAAAAGTCCAGACATAAGTTAAGGATAAAATTACAGAATAGAAAAACTACTCCTCCATGCGGGAGCCTTCATTCTCTTGCTCCTTATCAGCGCCTTTAGCATCCTTCGCAGGAGAAGCGGGAGGAGAAGCAGTGTTAGGATCCAAGATGCAATCATCTGGCTGAGGGGAGTTGAAGAGGGCGTCTATGCTGTCCTCCGACTCAGCCTGCTCGGGACTTATAAAGTCCTTAGGGTCGACTGAGCCCAGGTGCTTCTCAGAAACCGCCTTTACGGCCGCATCCCATCCCTGAGTAAACTGTAGGGAATAAAGACCCTCATCATGAATCTCCATGAGATTCTTAAACTTGTCAGAATCCATGTAGTCATCGATGAGCTTATCCTTATCGCTCCTAAGTTTCACCAGCTCGGAATGAGCCTTAGCCAGCTCCTCTTTCTTCGTGTCCAGCTTCTTCTCCAGGACCTTGGCTCTCTCTTCCCATTTCTTCATCTCCTTCTCAAACCCATCTGAGTTACCCTTCCAGAACCTAGCCTGGTGGAGGGCCGCCTGGAAGTAGGTATTACTCTGCAAAGAAATATGTATGAGTTAGCACAAGTTCGTTGAAATACGAGAAAGTTGGGATTCAAAGAAAAAGAGAAAAAAGAAAGTTACCGCAGCTTGGGCTTGAGAACCCAGAAGCTCAATAGTCTCGATATCACTCCCCGTAACAATGTCAGTAAAGTCATGCGGAGTGATGGAATGGTACGACCTATCCTTAGCATGTTTGGTGGATCCAACCACCGTATCGCTCCTCCTGAAGCCCCAGTTAGGCCTGAAGAAATGTGCCTTAAGTGGAGGATCCACATCGTCCCCCAACTCGACCACCGGGACGTGGGGCTTAAGAAAAGAAGGACCGTCAGGTTTGCTCCTGGGGTCCTTGTTTAGCTTGGACCTCTTCTGGCGGCCTGACTCCCCTTCCTTGGGCCTGTTGACATTATTGATGGCCTCGCAAGCTGAAAAGGAAAGATAGAAAGAATATTAAATTGCAGGAGAGATAAAACGTTACAATTAAAAGGAAGGAAAAAATGGTTATCCAGTTATAAATTTACCCTTATCACTGGCCTGAGAGAGACCAACTTTCTTCAGAGAAAACTCCTCTGAGAGGGTCCAGGTGTCTGTTTTCCCATCATCTGAAATTAAGGCTTGGTAGGCCACCTCCTCCTCATCAAATAATCTGATGCTACTTGGACTCCCATCTGACACTTTGCAAAAGGGCCCACGAAAGAGTGTGGCCCAATCACCCCCAGCCCAGGTCAGCCTCACAAACTCGTCCCTCCATTTGGGGTTATTCTCAACTATGGAATTACTATCGAAGATATGAGGGATTTTGGGCCGTTGACGAATTAAAACCCAACCTGGTTGACTCATGGCGCCATTATAGAATTGGAAAACTTTCCTAAAGACAGCTACGGAAAGAGGAAAATTGTTTCTAAGACAAAGGACCATAAAACAGATAATGGTCCTCCAAGCGTTAGGAGGGAGTTGACAAGGGTTAATTTGTACATTTGCAAGTAAGCGAGGAATAAATTCATGGAATGGGAACCTGAGACCCGCGGTCAGGGCTCCTCGATAGATAAACAAAGTATCCCCCTCCCAATTACAAGTCCTATCCCCAGGGACGGCTGGAGTGATCCTAAGGTGGGGTGGAAGTCTGTACAGGGTGTTCATAAACTCTATCCTACCATCTAACTCATGAAAGGTGTTACCATGATTATACGAATCTAACTCAGATAGAGAGGGATATTCATCACCTCTCGAGTTAATCATATCAAGTAGGGAAGTATATGGAGATTGAATTTGAATGTTTGTACCTCTCTTAGAGACATTCATATTCTGCAAACGAGCCAAGTCACGATCCGCCATTGATATGCTTCGGTTGAAGGCTTGAAACCTAGAAAAACCTGAGAAAGGTGGAGCTGCGGTGGCTGAGGTCGCCAGAAATCGCCTTCTCAAAGGGAGAACTCTAGAGAGATTTGTGAGAGAAAATGAGAAATGTGAAGTGAAATGAGGATTCTCACTCCACACTACACTTATATAGGCAAAAAGCTCGGGATACGAGGCATTTCTAGGCCCATTTAGCCAGGCCCAACCTAAAAGCCCATCTACTAGAAATATCAGGAATAATCTAGAAGCTTCTGTGGAAAATGAAGGGTCGAAAATCGACCAGAATTTTAAAATGGTTCGATCAGAGTCCTAATCGAGAAAAAAGAAAATCCTAATCGATACTTCAATCGATCAAGAGGGAAGAAACCTATTAAGTTCGATCAGAGTCCTGATCGACGCCAAACAGTATCCTGATCGATACCTCATTCGAACAGGAGGAAAGAAATCCCCTAAGTTCGATCAGAGTCCTGATCGACCCCAAAAAGGATCCTGATCGATATCTCATTCGAGCAAGAAAGAAGAAAACCACTAAGATCGATCAGAGTCCTGATCGACACAGAAGAGGATCCAGATCGATATTTCATTCGATCAGAACGGTAGAAAGCCACCTAGTTCGATCAGAATCCTGATCGAAATTGATCAAGAATTCTGGTCGATTATGCCCATGTTTCAGTCGACTAGAGTGTCACTTTGAAGGCCAGTTCGATCAGAGTCCTGATCGAAATTGATCAGGAATCCTGGTCGATTCCGCATAGATCCTGATCGAAGATCCCGTCGACCAGAATGTTACTTCCTGAGCTAGTTCGATCAGGATCCTGATCGAAATCGGTCAGGAATCCTGATCGATTTTTTATACATCCTGATCGATTTTTTATACATCCTGATCGATTTTTATACATCCTGATCGATTTTAAGCCAGAAAATTAGGGAAAATCCAGAAATTAAGGATAAATCCCATAAAATTAAGGATAAATCCCAGAAAATTAGGGAAAAATCCAGAAAATTAAGGATAAATCCCAGAAAATTAGGGAAAAATCCAGAAATTAAGGATAAATCCTAGAAAACTAGGGAAAAATCCAAAAAATTAAAGATAAATCCCAGAAAATTAGGGAAAATCCAGAAATTAAGGATAAATCCCAGAAAATTAAGGATAAATCCCAGAAAATTAGGGAAAATCCAGAAATTAAGGATAAATCCCAGAAAATTAGGATAAATCCCAGAAAATTAGCAAAAAACCCAGAAATTAAGGGAAAAATCCAGAAAATTAGGGATAAATCCCAGAAAATTAGGGAAAAATCCAGAAATAAAGGAAAAATCATTGTAAATGTGTAGGCCGCTCCACACATTACACAAAAACGAAACTCTGTAAGGGAATGAATAGACTTAACTTTTGTAAAACCTAATCAATGTTTCCCAAAAGTTGGGGGCAAATGATAGGGATAAATAAATCCTGATTGTATAAATAAATAATTGCAAGATGTGGGCTGCTAGGCCCAATAAGAAGATGTATGACATTCAGCCCAAGAAGGTCAACACATTGATCAGGCCTGATGGACCAGATCAGGCCTGATGGAACAAAGAAGGCCGAAAAGCCCTGATTATTTATTAATTTCGTAATTAATAAATAAAGGAGGAAAACAGCTATTAAGATAAGTCCTAGTGGGGATATAAATCCTTGTAGATTGGCCTCAAGGGGACCTAAAAGGATAAGGAATCAGTTTCCTACTATCTAGGACTCCAAAGTCCATTCTAATTATGAGACTTGCCCACCAAGTCTCCTATACCAAGTCCAATTCAAGGACTCTCAACATCTATATAAGGGGTCTCGCCCCACAAATCAGAACTACGTTTTTTGGCTTGATTCTCTAATTCACAGAGATATGTAGGCATCTCGTAAAGGCAGAATTGAGCTACGAAACACGAGAGCAGCCATTAAAGGCCTTGAGCTCCCGAATCTTAGTAATAAATACAGCAAATAATAACCTTAGTTTTTTATCCATAACAATATCCTTTTGAGAGAATACAGATGGGCTTACAGATATCTCAGGTTATATGTAACATCCGGGACATAGCGTATAATTATTTTTATCAATAAATGATTATTATGTGATTATTATGTGAATATTTGGTGAATTATCTGATGGTTGATAATAATATGTGAATGTTTATATATGATAAAATGTGAGTATATTAATTTTATTATGTCCAGAATAAAATATAGATGATGGTGATATTTTCTGGTAATTTTTGGAATGTTATATGATTTTATATTGATTTATGAATTTAATAATTATTTTCTAAATAATTACAAAAATGTTTTATAAAGCCAGGAATTGTCTAACTGCAACTGTTTTTACATTTTTACAACCTGAAACTCTTCCGAAAACTCCTTCCTAAACTAATCTAGTAATTCCGGACATTTTTCGTATTTTGACTTTTTGATCCGGATTACGGTTTGACCCGTGCGCATCCCGTCGCACAATTTTTGATACGATAATCATTTCAATAAATCAACAAAACCCGTATTCTCAAAAGACGGGATAATAATACATTATTTTCGTATAAAGTGTTTTATAAGTAGCCCGGTTGGGATAATTATCCAATATGGGCACCAAATCGGATCATTTTTGCAGTTACTTATCGGCTTAGTAACCTATTTTCGATCCAATACGATCCAACTGGTATTATTTTTATATAACTATAAATACCATTTAATTATTATTTGATTACTATTTTATTATATAAAAATCAGAATATATAAATAAAAATCAGAAAAATTCTCCCAAATTCTAGGGTTAGGGTTCATGTGTTCTTGATGATCAAAGCATGATTTTGATTCAACCTGGGAAGCAAAGTATAGAGTATTTGTACTCGTTTTGAAGCACTTGAAGAGCCCTATCTGATTATACCATCAAATCGATCCTCAGATTGATAATTTTCCATTTTGAAATTTTAGGGTTCTTGATTAAATTTGGGGGTTTATGATTTAGTGATGTTTATTGTGTTTGATGTTATAAACATGTTCCCTGTGATTATTGGAATCGATTAGTGTATAATATGTTATTGTTTGATTATGGGAAATATCAAGTCGAGTTATTAATTTTTTATATTTTTGAATCGATTTCTTGGATTGTTGAATGAATATTTGCTTACTGTGATTGTTGGATTTGATTGGAGTTGTCAGGAGCTTCAGATTCGTGTAAAATTCGTTGAGTTTGGTTTCAATTTGGGGCTCAACGGCTGTTTGCCGGAAAACGTTCGATCTCACCGGATTTTAACCGGGGAGTGACGAACTCAGTCCGTTCTTGATGAATTGCGACGAGTCTGAGTTGTTGTGTGATGGGCGAAAAAAAACGAACCAAAAAGCAAGTGAAACTGTGTGTTCAGGTTAGGTAATCAGGGTCACCAGATTGTTGCCGAAATCGGGAAGAACCGTCGGTGTTCTTGATGACCCGGCTGGTTCTTAATGACCCGGTTTCGACCCGGTGGTTGACCCGTATTTAATCCCCTTCGACCCAACTCCACATCCAAAATTCTGTTTTTGGATTTTCTATTTTAAAATAATTCAAAAAAATCCTATTTAGTTCTAAAAATTATTATTTTTATTCTGAAAATTATTTTTATTTGAAAAATAAATCCAAATTATTTAATTAATTAATTTTAGTTAATAATTAATTATTTAATTGATCAATTAATTTAAATATTATTTGATTAATTAATTTAATTAGTTATTAATTAATTTTAATTGATTATTTAATTAGATTTAATTATTTATTTGGGTTTAAAAATTCCTAAAAAAAGTTTCGAGCTTTAAAATATTATTTTAAATTATTTTCAAGGATCGATGATTATTATCAAATTATCTTGAACCCTATTATCTAATTATAAAATGATTCGGAGACCCGTTTTAATTCTGAAAATGTTCAAAAATTCTTATTAAATAGACCGTTCGTCCGTTTAATATGAAACGAACGCCTCTAGACTCATAAAAATGTTTTGCTTCTATTAAAATATTTTTGAGACCTAAATTCTTTTGTATCAAAAGAGCGTTTATTTTATGAATCATTCTGAGTCGGTTATTGATCGGTAAAATACTCTTTTTTACCTGATTTCAATTTTAAACGTACCGAGACCTATCTTTTGACGATTTAATTTATGTGCTACATGAATCATGTGACTATGTGTTATATGAATAATATGATTACATGCCTTATGTGTACGTGCTATGTAATTATGAGTCAATGTGTCTTTTAAACGTTATTTGATTAAAGTTGATCTTTATCTCATATTACGGGCGGGTAGATGATAAGAATAAACGTATAGACTAGACAATGATATATATTGTCAGTTAATTGAATGGTATCTTTTATGATAGATACCCATACTGCGAGGCGTTCAAAGCCAGACAGAGATTATAAAAGTAATGCCTGATTACGTGTAGTAATGAAATGAGTAGATTCAGAATAGAGAGAAACCTGAAATGGTGAATGATAAGAAAGGGAAAGTGGTCTGTCAATAAAAATGCAGACACATCAGGACTGAGTTATATGGCCGATAGTTAAAGACCAGAGGTTTATCAATTGAGGCAAGTATTCCTACACTTTCTTCTAAAATACTGTAAATATTTCTTCGTTCCTATTCTAAGTTCAGAATAGTTAAATGTTTTTTATATTTCACTATAATTACTCTGTTTTATGCCAGTGCCTTTTTGATCTTGTTCCTTGATTATCGATTGATCTCTTGAGCAAATACTCATTAGTTCGGGTTATTTGCGAACCCGGAATCGGGATATTTTGAAATCAAAATGATTTGACATCAAAATACTGCATAGACTGGATGGTTACAATGAGGGCCAGGAATGAGCTAGACCCTAAGGGCCAAATATGGCTGGTCCCTTGATTATTAGGCCATAGTTTCCTGGGTACCCCATATGTTGGTTGAGTCTATGCAGTTGGGTATAGATCTGCACTATATCCTGATTGATCAGCAAGTTATAGTGCATATTTTGGTTTCTAGTGTCAAGTCTAATTTATTGTTGATCGTCATTAACGGCATTCCTTCTTGAATAGTTTATAATTACAAAATCAAACAAAAATTTGATTCAAAGGGATGAGACATTGAAACGTTCACTGTTCTTTTTTAGAAAAATATGATTTATGATTAAAGACCAATGAGGGTCGACATTTTGTTCGCTCAACTATTTTAAATATATAAAGATGTTTTGAAATCATTCAATAATCATTTCCAGGAGTTTCCTTGATTTGATACCTATAAACCATTTATGATATTTGCTGGGCATTTTTGGCTCACTCTTGCTTTGTGAACTCTTATTTCTTTCAGTATCAAATGAGGACAAAAGTGGGGATATCCCCGCTGAAGAAATTTGGAGGTGTTAGAGTGATCAATACGAGGAAATTAGTAATGAGGTAATGAAATTGTATATAGACGTTGTAATTTTAGAAGGTTAGATTCTTATTTCATACCATAACCTGTAAGCGATCCGGAATAATGAGGGGTTGTCTGTATATTTGTTTTAATATACAGGTATATATTGTTTAAATTTGTGTAGTGACACCCAATCCTGACCCCGGATTTGGGGATGTCACAGTTAGTATCAGAGCCACAGGTTATTGGTCCCTTAAATAAGAATAGATGGAAGTAAGATAGGATTGACAGGTCATATAAGATAAGGAAAACCCTAAGTATACTCATTTTGAGTTCAAGTTGAGTGTTAGTTAAGATTAGCGGATCCGATATGGATTAGTAAGAAAGGATATTGTTAAGATAAAGGGAAGGCGAATATATTGACGTAATAGATATATTGAGTTCCTATATCCTATAGTTGTGAAGAGTCAACAGCTCGACGGATTGGGTAAATTACCCTTCTTGTATGTGATTTTAAAGAATAAGAAGATTGTTGTGCGTGATAACTTCGTATAAGGAAAGATAGAAAAGTTTTAGTATGAGACAATTTAGAATTTCGTAGTAGGTCAAGCTCCAGGTTGGAGGCAAGGTTTGATTAAAGCTAACGAAGAGCCAACATTGCAAATTTCGAAGGCACCATCATTGCAATAAGTTTCTTATCACTTTTCAGGCGTCACGCAAGGAATGATATCTACCTTATTAGATATACTGAAGATTAACAAGAAGATATGCTTTTATTTACGAACAGAAGGTTGAATTGCGTCAATCGGTGGTAACTACGACATCAAGGAAAACGAAGAAAATATCAAAGATAGTACCAGATGCCAGCACTGGAGTTAGAGTTACGAATAAAATGGTATGCAACGGAGAATAAAGTTTTGTCGATTAATAAAGGCAAAATGAACCCAATAAGGGGTAGAAGATATACTGAAAAGGATGGACCCATAGGTGGTCGTTTCTTCAGTTACGTACCTTGTTGTGATTAAAGAGAACAACAACTAACTCATATAGTAAGGACGACCAGATGCTTGATTTTCAAATTCTAAAACAAGTTTTCGAAAAAGATTTTCTTAACAGAATTCCTAAAAGATCTTTACACAAAATGAGTTTTAAAATTTTGGTTATCAAATTACTACTTGAGTTCTTGTTGCTATAAGTATTAGATTACCCGGAAGAATATTTGATCGAACTTAGTATTGTTAGTACAGAGGGCCAAGCAGACCCGTTAATACAAATAAGTTTAAAATTTCTTCAGAAGAAGAGTGCAAACCTTTTCGAATAGTATCAACAATCAAATCAACATGCAGAAACATTATTTATCCAATTCATGGAATTATTAAAGTTTAAAATAGGTTCATTGACACAAAAGAAGCCCGAGGACGATTGAAGAAAATGGAGGAATCTTCCAGACGATTGAAGAAGAATAATATCTCTATCGACGGAATCGAGGCATTGCAGGATCAATGGTTATGCCATGCGGCATAGAAGAAATTAGAAATTATAATTATAAATTCTGTAAGAATATGATTACGGTCGAATTACAAAATTATTAAACATGGAAGTATGACGCTAAAAAAATACAAGACTTATATGGCAAGGATGAAGCAAGAAGTTATAACAACAAATTCAATGAGAAGATAATTATGCTCAGATTGTTAAAACATTAAAGGCGTTTCCAGAAGATATTCCAAATCTATCATCTGACGTGGATCTGGAATCTGTTACTCGAACGAGCCCTGAAAGTATGCATCAGCAAAACATAGATGGCGACCAATGGTGTCGTTGTATTCTACGACTGCGTATAGTCTTCTTGATTGTTGGATACGTGTGAGCTTCTCTTAGTGATAAATATATGAAATAAGTAAAGAAAAATTTATTGTATCCCTTTCAAATTATTTCGTTTCTCAAAATATTTCTTTTTGCTCGAGACAAGCATTGTTATGATGTGACGCTTTGTCGAAATGATGAAGAGTAAGATGAGACGCCACCTAATCATGTGTTATATGCTATATAGTATGAAAGACTAGCCATCTTGCGTACAAATATGATTGTCTCATTCATATCTATATCATCATTCATTCTTTCCTTTTCGATTGTGACTTATTGATTTATGGACCCTTCCGATTGTTTCCCTGTATTCTTATTATTTATAAAAGTTTTCCAATCAGAATCATATACACAAATTCTCTTCTTGTGTAAAGTCTACTCTTTGAGCGTTCTAAAAGAAGTTAAATAACCTCGTGTAGAGGATGGAATTACTTGTTGAGTATAAAGATGATTACAAGCCAATAAACGGTGGACATGTCCGTGCAAAGAAGAATCATTATGTCAATAACGCGGTTGTCACAATGACATCAAATTAGAAGCGGAAATATGGATACGTGATATGTTTCAAGTCTAAGATTATGAGCGTGAATTAGAGTAGTTAGGAAACTGTATGAGGTAAATTAACCATAGAAATAAGCAAGTGAAGTTGCGTACACCAAACAAGGCAATCGATTGACGGGACAACAGAAGTAGATGAAGGAATTCTCAACAATGACCCAGACAAGCGATTAATACGTAAAAAGGTGAAACATACTTCAATCACGAGGAGATGTTTGTCATGAAATTTTGAAATCGAAGAAATCTCGAGTATGATAAATCTCAAGCGTGTTCTTCAAGGAACTGTTAAGAATCCTAACCCAAGTAAGTTAGTTATGGTAAATTCAATACTTATAACTGGGCCAGTGAAGAAGGTTCCATATGAAAAGACGTAAAGGAAGATGAAGAAATGATGATCTAATTGCGAAATCTTTTAAGATGTAACACTTTAGAACCAAATGATTTTTCATAAATTACGATAGTGTGAATTGAGACTATGTGTTGATTATCAGAAATTAGACGAGTTAACTAATGAAAGAAGCGCATTTTCTCAAGGGTAGAGGTTTTGTTTGATATGATAAAAGATGCAGTATAAGTTCATAAAAATATCCATATACAAGTATGAGCCGTGGAAAAATAAGATTAAAAGATTTCTGTAGAATGAATTTATGAACAGGTATAAGTGATATAAATTGTTAGTTAAAGAGCTTAATGATGAAATAGAAGAATACTGGAATAAGGTTTTTGAGAAACTGCAGAATAATTTTATATTCATTAGTGTAGTTCCGAGATAGTTTAAAGGAAAAAACGAAAGGTATGGTTATATCCTTAGTTGGATAAAAAGATGTATGTTATGTTAGTCAATAGTATATGTAGATATTAGTATTATATGTTCTGAAGTATGGTGAGATGATGAGTTCATGATGGTGAATTAATTTGGTTGATTGGTTGTTTGGTTAATTGTTGGTGTTGGCTTGAGTCCGACTGGTAGCCCATAATATAGAGAAAATGCTGCCCAAATTTTTAGAAATACCCTACCTTTAAAGTCAAAAGTATACTTTCGTGTGTTATTAATATTCCTGTTGATACTCCAAATGATTGGGATCTCAGTTCCTGAATGAAGTGGTTGTAGCCACACTGACTTTATATAATTAGTTTCTGATTTCATTTAGCTGGCCATCACTTGGTCCGATTGATCAATTAAAAGAGTTGATTGGTTAATTTTACCAACTTATGGTCATTTAGATGGAAATCGATTCCAATTAGATTAAGTCAAATTCTGATGTGATTTTTAGATCCGAAGTCAAAGCAATGAGAAATTTGGAGGAAGTAAGGATACAGTAAAATTCAGAAGTTTAGCGGAATCAGCGCGATGTTACGGCAAGTGTGTGAGGCTTTAATTGGATAAATATGCCCTTTGCAATAGATAAGAGAATTAAAATGTTATTTACACATACGAGTGAGAAGAACATTTTCAAGAACTAAAGGTTAAAGATAAGAGCCAAGAGAAGGAAGGAAGAGAATATAGGAGAAATTAATAACTACATCAATACGAATGTTGTTAGACGATCAAAGAGATGTTGTCATCTGTAATAAGGTTTTATTCAAGGACTTGAAGGTATACCGATATAGAACGATGATGTAATAAAAATTATTCCAAAATACTAGAGAACTCGCGAATACAAGTATTTGATATAAGCTGATAATGTTATCATTGGACTAAAGAGGGAAATGTCCTGATTATGCAGGAAATATGATATATAGTGGGCATAGACCTTAATAATCTGAAACATATCTTTAATGCCAAGAAGCCAAATATGTGATAGAAGAGAGTTGAAGTTATTTAAAATAAAAGTTGTGCGATTAGTGATTATGTGAGTAAGAATAAGGAAATCGCTGTCAATGCATTTTGATAATTCTGTTAACAAGTATTCAAATATTTATTAATAGAAAGCTTTCATTTCAGTATTAGCCACAGAAGGGCTTATCTAATGATAATTAGATCAGTACAATTAGAAAGAAGAGATTGCTTATATTAAGAAGAGACAATGAATCATGAGAATGGAGAACTTGGCTAGAAAGGAAAGTGGAATCAAAAGGATGATAAAGAAATTTTATAAGATTGTCCAGGATATAAGAAAGTTATGAACGTCAGGATGCCAGAACTAATGTAGGGCATGAAGTGAGACACCTATATTTGGAGATAGGAAATTCATTCGAAGACTGCTATTAAGTATGGAAATTTAAACGAAGTTATGAATTGACATTGCATAAGCAATATAAGGACATGTAAATAAATGTCATATTTATTGAAGAATTAAAGCAAGCATCAGAGGGTGAACATATTACCGTAACCTTTTCAAAAATGAGTATAGCTCGTTAAGGGGCGATATAGAGAATCACTCGAAAACTAGAGATGAAGCCAACGTTATTTAAATTATTAAGGATATGTTAACTAAACCTAATCATTCTTTTATTAGCAAATACTTTACCTAAGGAATAAGTTGATACTGCTACAAGGGTGCACTATCAGATTCAAGTATGGATTGGAATTTATCGATATTATTAATCTTTTTGGACAGAAGTAAAGTGAAGAATTTGATGAAACATTTGTAAATTGGGATAGGAAATGCATCCCACGAATACGATTAAGTATCGAAGGCTAAAAGAAATACCTAGTGACCAGACATGAAGAGAAAATGGGGAAAAGCGTCAAATGAATCATTATTGATAAGTTATTCCAAACCTAATCATTCTCCCTTTTATCAATGAACTGCTTGTCCAATAAGTGGGTTAGTTGCGGCTTGAGGAAATGGTGATACGTCATCAGATCCAAGAATTGAGGGTAAATGATCAACACTATTTGACTGAAGATTTGCCAGCAAAATTTGGGATACGGTGATTTTGTCGAACCCGAATAGTATATACCACTCCTAGATGAACGAACATTAAGTAAGGTAGAACTAAAAGGGAGGAATTTGGATAAATATTATTAACTCAAGGGATACAAGTTATTCCAGAAATATGATGCAAGACATAAATGTCAAAGAAGAGTTTATGATAATATGACATAACGAAAAGAATAAACGTTATATGTGACTAGACATCAAGGGAGAGCATGGCAGTTAGTTTCGTATGAAAACTCCTTGGAACCAAAATAAATGATAATTTGCATTAGAATATGCGGGTGATACCTCCAAGTTAGTAAATTTCTCTACTCGATTGTGATTCAAGGGAAATAAGGTATGATGAAACGTTTGTGCATCAATCGTACCCAGTTGAGATTTTTTCGTTAACTCTTAACTCTAGTGTAACTTCGAGAACGTCGGAAATCAAATACGCCATGACCTCAGTATATCATTCGCGGATGAAGAAGAAGATTACGGGAACGATTAAAGAGCCTCGAATGCGATTGGAAGCAATTACAAACTAGGTTATTTGAACAAAGAAATATATGGGAATGAGGTTAAACAACCAGTAACGGTTGGAGACGTTCATAAGCACAAATTACTAGAATTAGAAAGAAAAGAGAAATTTATATGCGTTATGCTGGTCCTTTTGAGAAAGTAAAATAGGCAGGATAAGTGGAAGTGAATTGGCTTCACAACCACCCATATAGAAAGTTCAAAGGATGTTTATATGTGTATACTCAGGAAGAGTAATTTAACTCTATTATATATATAGAAGATGGAGATTTGAGTTGAGTTATACGAGCAACTAAGAGAATATAATGTTAGCAAGAGGCTATTGAATAATGATTGATATTGCGAGATACAGTTTATGAAAAGTTATAAGGTGAAAAGATTCACATGAGCAAATGAAAGTGAGATGCTTGAATGTATCATTATCTAATCCTTAGTGTGATTTTGAGGATATAATCCTTTTAAGGGGGGAAGGATGTAACATCCGGGATATAGCGTATAATTATTTTTATCAATAAATGATTATTATGTGATTATTATGTGAACATTTGGTGAATTATTTGATGGTTGATAATAATATTTGAATGTTTATATATGATAAAATGTGAGTATATTAATTTTATTATGTCCGGAATAAAATATAGATGATTGTGATATTTTCTAGTAATTTTTGGAATGTTCTATGATTTTATATTGATTTATGAATTTATTAATTATTTTCTGAATAATTACAAAAATGTTTTATGAAGCCGGAAATTGTCCAACTTCGACCGTTTTTACATTTTTACAACCCGAAACTCTTCCGAAAACTCCTTCCTAACCTAATCTGGTAATTCCAGACATTTTTCATGTTTTGACTTTTTCGATCCGGATTACGGTTTGACCGGTGCACGTCCCGGCGCATAATTTTCGATACGATAATCATTTCAATAAATCAACAAAAACCATATTCTCAAAAGACGGGATAAGATTACAATATTTTCGTATAAAGTGTTTTATAAGAAGCCCGTTTGGGATAATTATCCAATACGGGCACCAAATCGGATCGTTTTTGCAGTTACTTAACGGCTAAGTAACCTATTTTCGATCCAATACGATCCAACTGGTATTATTTTTATATAACTATAAATACCATTTTATTATTATTTAATTACTATTTTATTATATAAAAATCAGAATATATAAATAAAAATCAGAAAAATTATCCCAAATTCTAGGGTTAGGGTTCATGTGTTCTTGATGATTAAAGCATGATTTTGATTCAACTTGGGAAGCAAAGTATAGAGTATTTGTACTCGTTTTCAAGTTCTTGAAGAGCCCTATCTGATTGTACCATGAAATCGATCCTCAGATCGGTAATTTTCCATTTTGAAATTTTAAGGTTCTTGATTAAATTTGGGGGTTTATGATTTAGTGATTGTTGATTGTTGTTATGGATTAAAAACTAATATATATAATTGCTGTATTTATTACTAAGGAACGTGAGCTTCGAGGCTCGATTTGACTGCTCTTGTGTTTTGGTGACTCAATCTGCCTTAACAAGATGCCTACGTACCTTGCTGATTGCCAAGGATCAAGTCAAAAAACGTAGTTCTGATTTGTGGGGTGAGGCCCCTTATATAGATGTGGGAGTCCTTGAATTGGACTTGGTATAGGAGACTTGATGGTCAAGTCTCTGAATTAGGATAGACTTAGGAGTCCTAGGGAGTAGGAAGCTGATTCCTTATCCCATGAGGTTCCTTGGAGTCCAATCTACAAGGATTTATATCCCCACTAGGACTTATCTTAATAGCTATTTTTCTCCCTTATTTATTAATTATGAAATTAATAAATAATCAGGGTTTTGTGCCTTCTTTATTCCATCAGGCCTGATCTGGTCCATCAGGCATGATCAACGTGTTAACCTTTCTGGTCTGAATATCATACATCTTCTTTTTGGGCCTAGCAGCCCATATCTTGTATAATTTATGTAATATTTAATTACACAATCATGATTTATTTATCCCTATCATTTTCCCCCCAACTTTTGGGAAACATTGACTAGGTTTCGCGAAAGTTAAGTTCATTTATTCCCTTATAGGGTATCGTTTTGCGTAAAGTGTGGAGCGACCTACACATTTACAATGATTTGCCTTGTACGCGGCTCCATGGTTTGTTAAAAACTTCCCTCCTTATTTCCTTACCTTCTCCCTATGTTTAGGAATTTTCTGGTATTTTTTTAGGAATTTTCCCTTTTTCTGGGTTTTTTCCAAGTTTTCTGCAATTTTCCACAATTTTTTTTAAATTTCCAGCCCTTTTTCGACCAGGATCCTAGTCGAAATTTCAACCTGGATCCGGGTCGAATTTTCGACCTGGATCCTGGTCGAATTTTGGGCCAGCCTTGCAATCCTGGTCGAAGGACTTCGACTAGGATCCATGACCTGGAATTTGACCAGGATCCTAGTCGAACCTTCGACCTGGATCTAGGTCGAAAATTTGTCCTCATTGTGATTCCTGGTCGTAAGGTTTTGACTAGGATTCATGACTTGGATTTCGACCAGAATCCTAGTCGATCCTTCGACCTGGATCTAGGTCGAAAATTTGTCCTCATTGTGATTCCTGGTCGTAAGGTTTCGACTAGGATTCACGACCTGGATTTTGACCAGGATCCTAGTCGAACCTTCGACCTGGATCTAGGTCGAAAATTCTGTGCTTATTTGCTTCCTGGTCGTTAAATTTTGACTAGGACCCACGACCTGGATATAAGTCCAGGTTTCTGTACCCCAAACTTGAAAAATGTTTTGTTTGATTCGACCTCATTCCCGGTCCATGTTTCGACCTCAATCCAGTTCTGTTATAACCGTAATTTTCGGGTGTCTGTTCGAAGGATTTCGAGCAGAATTGACGACTTAAAATTCGACCTGAATCCTGGTCTTCTATGCCCGTTATTTTCGGGTGCCTGCTCGAAATATTTTGAGCAGGATTCACGACTTGAAATTCCATCTGAATCCTGGTCTTTTAGGACTTCCATCTAATCCATTTTTGACTGGGCCTCAGTTTGGGCCTAGCCTTCTTTATTGGGTCTTACATTTTAAGGGGTTTTATTAGGGCATTGTATTTTTCCAAATCCTAATTGGATTTGGGCCTTCTTAATTCTTACTGGGCTTCTCCCAAATCCTAATATTATTTGGGCCTTTTAACTCTTGTTGGGCCTCTCGGATTTGGGTCTTTCAACTCTTATTGGGCCTCTTATTGATCTGGGCTTAATATACCAAAATACCCTGTTTAGAATTCTCTAGAATTCCTTGGAATATTCTGGAACGTTCCTTTTTCTGGGCTTTTTTCTTTGGGCCTCTATCCTTACTGGGCTTTTGTCCCTTCAACTTTACTTTTCCTCCAATATAAAGGAGTGAGGAGAGTCTACTGCTCCTCACTTTCTCATTTCTAAATTCTTTTTCTTTCTTTTCCTGTTAAGAATCTTAGAGTAATAACAGTAAGTCGGAGTATCAAAGCCTTTTTAGGAGCATTTCTTCAGGTAAAATTTCTCCCTTTACTCCTTGTGCTTATTTTTGCATAGTGTGCGCTTTTAAAATTATCTCTTTATGTGCCCTTTTTTCAGATGGCTGATAAGAAAATGACTCATTTGGCCAAGATGAACGTGGCTAGAAAGTCCAATGAATTCCCTATTCGATCAAGGTACACTTCCTTGATTGACATGATCAACACCCGAGGGGACGAGTACCCGTCTGATGCGCATCTGGACGCGCACGACCATATTAGTGCCTTGCGGGATCCAAAAGAGCTGGAAAAGTTGAGCAGCTGTTTCAAAATCACGGAACCTTTCAAACTGGTTCTTGCAGGTCCGGCCGATAGGGCCTTCCAGTGGAAAAAGGACGCATTATGCGTCTACAGGGATACTCTAAGGGTAGGTATCAGACTCCCCTTTCACCCGTTCATTCCTCTTTTGCTAGCTGATATGGGCATCAGCCCTTGCCAACTCCCCCTAATTCTTGGAGGCTCATTCTGTGCTATCTGTCGCAATGCGCCAAGCACAATGTCCCCACTTCTATTGTTGTCTTCAGAAAGATTTTTCAGTTCAAGAACAGCCCTGATAAGAATCCGGGTTGGGTTTCTTTAAACCAGCGCCCTACTATTCCCCACATTGTGAACGGAAAGTCCATCCCTGACAACAACTTGGGGTGAAAGAAAGATTTTATGTTCGTCATTTGGGAGGGTGGCGATTGGGGCACCCTATTTCGATCGTCTTTTGGGCTTGCCGTTGATGAGAGCCCAAATGATATAACTTTGTCTGAGGAGGAGGCTAGAGCTTTCAACCTCCTGACGCAAGATAATGGGACTTCCCATTCTTGGGATCTTATCAGGGAGACCGTTCTTGTAGAATGCGGCCTTTCTCCCGTCCCTAAGAAAAGTAAGTTTCTTTCCTTATATATCTCTTTTTTATTTCCTTCATTTTCTATTTTGCTGATTCCTCAACTTACTTATCTCATTTGTTGCAGTGGCTGAGAAAATTGAGGAGGCTACCAAGCCTAAAGACCTGGAGACAACCAGGATGAAGCGTGCTGGAAAGGTCTTTAAAGACCCGCGCCTTGGGGATCGCTTCCCGGAGTTCCTACTCCAAGCAATGGAACCAGGCGAAGAAGGCCCCAGCCAAGTTTTGCGCACCAAGCAGAAGCCAGGGTCTTACTTTCAACCTGCTTGAGGAATCCGGGGCAAGGATTCAATTGTTGGCAGCACAGCTCTTACCAAGGAATGGTCTAAGCATTCCATCTCCCCGGTCGACTATCAAGACTTTGTCCTTCAACAGGACTTAGAGGGGAACGATCTTTTTGGAGCTCAGGCTTTGGCGACGATACGTATTTCTCCTTTGTCCTTCATAGTTGCCTTTCCGATTTTCCCGTCTCATACTTTTGCTGTATTTCTTGTAGGAGAACGCCCATTTTTAGGGGGCGATTCACCAAGCCAAGGCTTGGAAGGTTAGCCTGGAGGACGCAAACAAGAAGTTGGAGGAGGCCAACCAAAGAATAGAGGCCCTTGAAGCCCAACTTGCCTCTTCCACTTCTGACCTGGAAACGGCCCGGGCCGAAAATGTTATCCTGAAGGCTCAAAAGGATAAAGCCTTTGACGACTGGATGGACACTCAGGAGTTTAAGGACTTAATGGTGGAGCACGATGCCCTCCTACACCCAGTTAGCTATAAGGAAGGCTGGGATGCTGCTGTGGAGGCCATTCAGGATGCATTTCCAGAAGTCTTCGAGCAGTCCTCCTTTCCTTGCCCTGTGCGAGTTCCAGAACTTGGGGGTGTTACTGACAAGCTCGTTGACCTGATCTAGGATGGTCCGTCGGGGAGCCAAGGCCAAAAGAGGAAGGAGCTTGAGTCCAGCTCCAGAGAGGAGGAAGCTTCATCTGAAGAGGAGTCTGAGCCCGTTGCAAAGAAGGTCAGGGTGGAAGAGCCTCCAAGGGCAGCACCTCAGCAACCAGCATCTCCCGCAGCATCCAAAGCGCCCGAAGGCAGTTCTGATGGAACCTCTACGGGGACTTCCAAGGGGACGACTGAGACGTCCGAGGGGACGACTGAGACATCCGAGGAGACTTCAGATAGTGATTCCGAAGAATCCCAGCCTTCCAAGGCCTAAGTTTTTTTATGTATTTCTTCTTTATTAGACAATATTTGAACTTCGTTTGTATCAGAACATGTTACCCTTCGGGGTTATTTCATATGCTGCTTTTCTTATTCGCATCTTTCTCCTTTATCTTTCCAATACTTAATATGCATTTAAACTTGAAGTAATTGGCCCTTTGAATTGTGCAACGTGCACTCTTATAAAAGAATCCTTGAAGTCTTCCTTTTCAATGATCAAAGCATGATTTTTTGTTAAAACCATACAAGGTATTATCACAACTTAAACATCCATAAGTTGAAATAATTTCAAACTCTTTAATATGAAGTCTAGTTTTCCAAGACCTTACATAGTATGGGTTCGACCCTTAACAATAATGACTCGACAATGTAAATTCTACTGGAATATAAAATCCTACGCAAGCAAAGCTTCAAGGTGCTTTTCAACCTACTTGTCATCCTGACAAGTGAGAATCGTATTCAGTTTCCCTACACATAGTAAACCTTCAGGTTTTGTGCATGCCAAGTTCTCGGGACTTCAAAACCATCCATTGTCTCCAGCTTGTAGGTTCCTCTACCTTGAACACTCTTGACTTTATATGGCTCTTCCCAATTCGGGGCAAGCTTCCCTTTCTTTCCTACACCAGAAGCTTCTATCTTTCTCAAGACTAGGTCACCTTGTTTGAAAAACCTCTCTTTAACCCTTAGGTTGTAGTAGAATGAAGCCTTTTTCTGATATTCCACTATCTTCGCATGTGCCTCATCTCGCACTTCATCAATTAGATCCAGGGCTAACCTTTTCCCTTCTTCATTTTCCTCAGCATTGAAGGCTTGAATCCTGGGGGAAGAATATGATATCTTTACAGGAACAACTGCTTCTGCACCATATGCTAACATGAAAGGAGTTGCTCCAGTCGTGACTCTACAGGTAGTCCTATAGGCCCATAATATTGGAAGTATCTCATCCACCCAATTATTTCTTGATTTCTGGATCCTCTTCTTTAGTCCATCCAGGATTATTCGATTTGCTACCTCCGCTTGCCCATTGGCTTGCGGGTGAGCCACAGAGGTGAACCGTAACTCAATTTCATTTTCTTCACAGTACTTCTTGAATTCCTCGTTATTGAATTGTGTTCCATTGTCGGTGACTAGGATGTGGGGAATTCCATACCGGCACATTATACTTTCCCACAGAAATTGTGCAACCTGCTTAGTTGTGATCTTGGCCAAGGGTTTGGCTTCAATCCACTTGGTGAAATAATCAATGGCCACAATCAGAAACTTCCTTTGTGACGTGGCCATGGGGAAAGGCCCTAATATATCCATCCCCCACATAGCAAAGGGAATGGGCGAGTTGATAGAAGTCAGCATCTCAGGGGGTTGTCTAACAACTGGTGCGTGCTTCTGACAACGGTCACATTTTTTCACATATTCTTTGGCATCGGCCATCATTTCTGGCCAATAAAATCCTAAACGGGTTATTTTATGAGCCAAGGCCCTGCCCCCCAAGTGTTGCCCACATATACCTTCATGTACTTCTTCAAGAGCCAAGTGAGCCTCATCAGACCTGAGACATCTTAAGTAGGGAACCACGAAAGATCTTTTATACAAAATTCCATCTATCAAAGAGTAGCTTAGTGCTCGAACAACCAATTTTTGTGCTTCAGTAGCATCGTTTGGTAACCAACCGGTTTGAATGTGAGCCTTAATGGGATCAATCCATGACGTCCCCAGGCCTATAGGAGCCACATGCTTAACATCAATGCTCCATGTTTTCAAAACGCGATAGTATACACTCCCTGAACTTTCTTCTATCTCAGATAAAGCAAACTTTGATAATGCATCTGCCTTAGCATTTTCCTCCCTTGGAATGTGCTCAACATGGCATTCATTAAATTGGGTCATCACAGCCCTTACTAGGCGGACATACTTAGCCACTGTACCATCCCTTGCCTCAAATTCTCCCTTTACCTGGGATATGATCAGCTTTGAGTCTCCACGGACCTTTAAGTTTTTGACTCTAAGTGTCCCAGCTAGGCCAAGACCAGCTATCAGAGCTTCATATTCTGCCTCATTGTTTGTGGTTGGGAAGTCCAGCTTCATAGCATACTCAATTAAGAACCCATCATGGCTTTATAAAACCAATCCTGCTCCACTGGAGTTTGTTTTTGATGCTCCATCAAAATAGAGAACCCAATATTCTTTCTCCTTACCATCCTTCTCTTTGTCCCCATTATCGACTCCCTTATCTTGAGGTATGGTATCTTCCTGCCCCCCGACTTCTTGGTTGGGTATGGTACATTCCACCACGAAGTCAGCTAGTGCCTGGGCTTTTATTGCCGTTCGTGGCTTATACTTGAGATCGAACTCTCCCAGCTCTATTGCCCACTTAATCAATCTCCCACTTGCCTTGGGACTGTAAATGATATTTCTCAGGGGCTGATTTGTTAGCACCTCAATCTGATGAGCCTGAAAGTAAGGACGCAGCTTTCTCGAAGCCATTACCAAGGCTAGAGCAAATTTCTCAATAGTTGAATAATTGAACTCAGCACCATATAGAATTTTGCTGAGATAGTATACGGGTTTCTGGATTTTCAATTCCTCCTTAAACAACACAGCGTTCAAAGCACTTTCTGAAACGGCTAAGTACAAGAATAAAACTTCATTCAAAGCTGGCTTGGCCAACAACGGGGCCTGGGCCATATACTTCTTTAACTCTTCGAATGCCTTCTGGTTTTCCTCATTCCATACAAAGTCCTTAATGTTCTTTAGTGACTTGACGAATGACAAGCACTTGTCTCCTAACTTGGAGATGAATCTTCCTAGCACAGCAACCCTTCCTGTGAGCTTCTGAACATCCTTGACGGTTTATGGTGGTTCCATGTCCAGGATTGCCTTTATTTTATCGGGGTTAGCCTCTATCCCTCTCTTGGAGACCGTCAATCCCAAAAATTTTCCAGATCCTACTCTGAAAGCATATTTTGTAGGATTTAACATCATCTTGTGGTACCTCGGGACCTCAAAAGCTTCCCTCAAATGGGTTATATAATCAGTCTTTACTAGACTCTTGACTAACATGTCATCAACATAGACTTCCATAGTCTTACCAATAAGATCCGTAAAAATTTTATTTACCAACCTTTGATAGGTGGTTCCTGCATTCTTAAGACCAAATGCCATAACAAGATAACAATAAACACCAAAGTCAGTGATGAATGATACCTTTGGAATGTCATCCTTGTGCATCTTAATCTGATTGTATCCGCTAAATCCATCCATGAAACTTAGCATCTCATTCCCAGCAGTGGCATCAATCAAAGTATCAATCCTTGGCAACGGAAAACAGTCTTTAGGGCATGCATCATTCAGATCAGTGAAGTCTATACACATCCTCCACTTTTCATTAGCCTTCTTCACCATTACAGGTTTGCTAACCATTCCGAAAATTGAATCTCCTCAAATTCTCCCATCCCGTTCCGGGTGGGAAACTTCATGACTGAATGGTAGGAAGAAGGGACTGCCTTGAAGGCATGTATCCCTGTTCTTCCCATGATAGCATTATAGGTTGAACTAGCTTTTACCACCACAAAGTCCAACATCTGCGTTGCTTACCTTGGTTCCGTACCTATGGTGGTTGGCAACTTGATTATCCCTTCCACAGAACATTCTACTCCTGCAAATCCATATATCGGCATGCCGGTTGGTGTCAACTGGGAGTCATTATACCCCATCCTTAAAAAGGTGTCATGGAGCAAGATATCCACTGAAGCACCATTATCCACAAGGACCCTCTTGACCGGGCTATTTCCTATTACCGGTGTTATGACCAGCGGATCGTCATGAGGAAACTTCACACCCTCTAGGTCAGAATCATTAAAAGCCAATGTTACTTCTGTCCTGGCCCTCTTCGGGGCTTCTCCAACAATATGCATAACCTCTCTAGTATATGCCTTTCTGGAATTTTTGGATAATCCAGCAGCAGTTGGACCTCCAAAGATCGTGTTTATCACAGGCCCTCGAGGTCGCGGCCCTCCATAAATTGTGTTTATAACTGGTCCTCTAGGCTGGGGGTTTCGCCCCTGATCGTCTTGGTCCCTCCTACGATCTTCAAAGTTCTTCCTTCCATTATTATTCCTGTCCCCTCCTTCTCTAGTGTATTTGTTCAATCTTCCTTTTCAAATGAGGAACTCAATTTCATCTTTCAGCTGCCTACACTCATCGGTGTCGTGACCAACATCTTTGTGAAATCTGCAATACTTGCTCCTGTCTATGTAACACCCCCAGATCCGGGGTCAGGAATCCGGGTCATCACGGTCTTTGTTTCCACAATATCACTTCACTTAATTAATAATAAATAACCTTATGCTATGACCCCACACACCACAACCCGTTATAGTCTCAGAGATGAAATTGAAATAAGTACAAGTCTTTGAATCCACATTTTAAAAGTTATTACAACCCAAAATGATTACTTGATAAATTTACAGTTAATTGCCATTATCTGCCACAAGTTATAATTATACAATATTTAGTTCCCAAAAGTAGAATGTCTGATCTACATATAGATCTACCTCTGCAGCTATAGCAGCTACGATCTCAACGGGAAGGTGCGGGGCGCTTCCCACGCTCTTGCGCTGGGTCTGCTTGAACCTGGCCATCTTTCCTAACTGTTGTTGTGTGATGAAGAAATGAAGCAAGAGTGAGCATTACAGCTCGCAAGATAAAATATAGTGTTAACAATAATACAAGTATCTGAATGGATACTTACTAGAATCCTTTATCACGTGTAAGGTAATTACTTACTGGATATAAGTTTAAAAGAAGATGAAGTTACCAATTACTTCACTATACTTATACCATTTTTAGAAATCTACTTGAACTACTACTGTTCAAAGTATAATAAGATTCAAGAGGTCATCCCATAGATGAGACCATAAATTAAAACTTGAATATATTCAATCTTTGAAATATTTTTAAAAGAAATGAAGTTACGAGATACTTCATTTAATGGAAATACCAATAAAACTGTTTGACCCTATCAATGCTTCGGCAACCACCCATTCATAGCCTTTCGATCGAAATGCTACGGGTAGTGTTGCAGAATTATCCAACTGGATGATGAACTCATTACGGGAGTTTGTCGCGCCAGGAAGACCACTTACGATGATCAGTCACAGTAGTACAACCCCACCATTTTCTACATGTAGAGGAAAACCTGTCGGATTTACTTGTCAACCGAACACTGGACTCCTAAGGAATGGTCCGTCTTAGCGGAACTTCCAGGCCATTTTGGGCCAATATAATAAGGCTGGGCCGGTGCCACTCGACCACTTACGCCACTCCTAGTTCAGATGAAATCCATTACTCTGAAACGTAAAGCTCGTCCCCCCTTTCCCCAAGTAGAAACTTGTTGATACGGCTCCACCAAGAAGTCGTATCTGGTTGGAAAGGAAAACTCACCGATATTTCCCAGGCGATGCCTGTTAATGGATTAACTTGTTCCAAGAATTTTACTTCCCGAATGTTGGGTAAGTAATCAAAATTCTTTTATCAAGACAACAACCTTGTTGCGAATATAAAATACACCACAGAGCCGGATCCCTCAGGTTTTGAGCGAGTATTTAAATCCCCTTCGAAAGGAGGATCTTAAATATAAAAATGAGTTTTGGGATCCGCTCTAACTTTTAAAAATCATTTTGAAGACTCGCAAAACATTTTTAAGAATGTCCGGAGTGATGCTGATTTAATAAAATAAATCAGTCCCAATATATAAAAAAATATCTGAATATTATTATTTAAATAATATTCCCATAAAGAATAATCTTTATAAAAATAATTGAAGTAGATTTTGTAAAACTTATACTTGAAATGACTATTAAATAACCAAAGATATACTTATACGAAAGTAATATCTTTATTTGAATAATCAAAAGTAAGTTTGATTACCGACACATTATTCTTTAATGAAATAAAGAATATTAAATAGTAAATAACTCAGAGTCATAAGCCCTCGAATGAATATTCAAAATAATATTCATTAATAAAATAAACGGAGTCATAAGCCCTCGAATGAATATTCAAAATAATATTCAATAAAAAAAATAAGCGGAGTCATATGTCCTCAAATGAATATTCAAAATAATATCCATTAATAAAATAAAGTTATCAAATAAACCTTATTTGATTCATAGTTTTAAAAACTATATATATATATATATATATTATACTCGGGAGCCTCGACTCCCGGTTTTAGAAAAAGTTCACCTTTTGATCCCCTATATTAAGGGTATACGCAAAAACCGCTTATCTCTAGCATAGGTATTATGCAACTAATAAGTATTTGAACCAACAGATATATAATTCAAGAATATGAAACATGCATGCATATATACCATATCACATGCTACAATATATCGCAAGAATTTGCTAATAACAAATATGCATTTATCGCAAGATCATGCATAAACACATGTACATCACAACAACAGTTATACGGGTAGAAAACTTGCCTGAGCGACTGAGGGTTATTAATGGCTTGGGACGAGTCTGGTAACCTATAAACAACATGTGAGTTGGAATTAAACCAAAGTCACTTGTAAATCTATACTTTAACCAAATTAGACTCTAACGCTCGCTTTGCGCTTACTGATTCTCTTAAGTCACTCGAGTACCCTCGGCTCCACCATTTTTAATAATTTAACCATTACGAGTTTTAAGGCGATTCCTTCGCGAGTGTCTTACCAACTGCCTAACACACTTAACATAATTGTTTCATACACTAATTAACCCTTTTTAGGTCTTTAACCTATGTTTCAAAGTAAGGCGAGGGGTAATGTTTCGTTCGTGAAACGTCGTTACTTAAAACGGCCGTTTCTCCTAAACCGTACATCGGAATCAAACGAACCACATATCAAAACGAAGCTCGTAACATGAACTATCTAAAAATGGTATTGTCAAAGCCTAGCAGGGAGTTCTCGGGTCATAATGTTATGAACAAAAGCAGTCTAAAGTAAATCGGACATTACGACGGCTATGTTTACGCGATTTCCCAATTTTATACCATTCCAGTTCAATCACCAAACAACCCCAATCCATTTATACAACCAAAGTCCATCCATATCATACTACAACAGCCCCAATCAACTTAATATTAACAATTATACTTATTCTTAAACTTGAATTTAAACTATACTTAAATCCTTTAACCAAACCATAAGATTTCAACATTCAATTCACCACCATTCCAACCCAAACTCTAAACAAACAAGCTTCAAGCTACTCTTTACCATAACTATCAAAATCATCCTAATATACAAAGTAAAGCTAGGGTTTGGAGATGATATACCTTCCTTGAAGTGATGTGAGTAGCTAGGAAGCCTTAAGAAGCCTTGAGATGTCTTAGAGATGCTTGGATCTTAAAGGAAAAACAAGAAAAATCAAGTTAAAAACCTTGAAATCACTATTCATTGTCTTCTTCATTGATTTCTTGGAGAAGATTAAAAATGAATTGGAGGCTTAAACTCATAAGATAGCCATAACTATGCATAAGGAGTACTAGAGAATTATCTTACCAATTTAGGAAGCTTGGAACTTGGATTTTGAAAATTCTTCTCTTTGAAAATGGAAAAAACCGAGAGCAAGCTTCTTGGTGAAGAGAAATAAAATGATTTTTGTGTTTGCTTTGTTTTGTTTTGGTTGGTTGATTTTCTTTTGATTAGTTTTGGTTAATTACCTTATTAACCTTGTCTTTGTGTGGTTATAAACCAACCACATCTCCTTCCCCTTATGTCATGCTTATGATGTCATCTTCCCTTAATTGCCCCCTTCTTATTGGTTGGATGACCTGATCATCCCCAACCTCCTTGATTAACTCCCTAATTGTTTGCCTAATGACTGCTGATCTGTTATACGGTTCGCTTAACTTTCGTTCTCGTTTCTCGTTTGAGGGATCATACCCGGGATCTTATTACTTGGGTTTCCTTAACCTTTCTCAATACATTATATTCCTTTTATGATCCTCTCTTATAATCCTTTAATTTAAATCCTTTTTATCCTGTTACCTTATACTCAATTCCTTTCGTATCTAGTGGATTTCCGGGAAAAATCAAAGTGTTCAGAATTGGATTTTGACGATCTTTACATACACTTATATACCATATAGAGTACTAATAAAATCTCAGAATATCCAAAACAGACCCCCTACATAGTTTGGCATGAAAAGTTTTCTCATTCAGCAAAAACACTATTTATAAGGGTTACAAAAAGTTCAAAATTTTGGGGGTTATTACAGTCTCCCCTCCTTAAAAGGATTCCATCCCGGAATCAAATAGAAACAAATGGGGGTACTTTTCTAGCATTGCGCTCTCTAGTTCCCAAGGTTATTCTTCCACATTATGATTCTGCCATAGCACTCTGACTAGCTTGATTACTTTGTTCCGAAGCACCTGCTCCTTCTTATCGATAATCCTTACTGGCTTCTCCACGTAAGTCAGATCTGGTTGTATATCCACTTGCTCGTACTCCACTATGTGTCTGGCATCCCGATGATACTTCCTTAGCATTGACACATGGAACACATTATGAACTTGGTGTAGGTTTGGGGGTAAGGCTAGCTCGTAAGCCAACTTCCCAATCCGTCTTAATATCTCAAAAGGTCCAATGTACCTTGGGCTTAGTTTTCCTTTCTTTCCGAACCTCATTAATCCCTTCCAAGGGCATACCTTCAGCAGTACTAAGTCCCCTACTTCATATTCCTTGTCCTTTCGGGCTAGGTCTGCATATTTCTTCTGTCTGTCTTGGGCTGCTACAAGCCGCCCTCTGATAAGATCCACTATGTCTTTGGTCCTTTGGACCACTTCGGGTCCGAGCATCTTCCGCTCCCCTACTTCATCCCAGTATAAGGGAGATCGACACCTTCTTCCGTACAGGGCCTCATAAGGCGGCATTCCGATGCTAGCATGAAAGCTATTGTTATAAGAAAACTCGATCAACGGCAAGTGATTATCCCAACTTCCTTTAAAGTCTATTGCACAGACTCTCAACATATCCTCTAGTGTCTGGATGGTCCTTTCACTCTGCCCATCCGTCTGGGGATGGTATGCGGTACTCATATTTAACTTGGTCCCTGCATATTCTTGAAAGCTCCTCCAAAATCTGGAGTTGAATCTGGTGTCTCGGTCTGAGACAATGGACGCTGGGACTCCATGTCGCGTCACTATTTCCTTAAGGTAAATGTCCACAGTCTATCGACTGTGTATCTCTCATTAATAAGAATAAAATGAGCTGACTTTGTCAGTCGGTCTATAATTACCCATATGGCATCATGATTGGCTTTCGTCCTTGGCAAGCCTACAACAAAATCCATCGCTATCTGTTCCCATTTCCATTCGGGAATCTCCAGGGGTCGTAAAAGTCCACTGGGTCTCTGGTGCTCTGCCTTTATTCTTTGGCAAGTCAAACATTTGCTTACCCATTCTGCTACATCCCTCTTCATGTTGGGCCACCAGTAATATTCCTTCAAATCCCTATACATCTTGGTGCTTCCCGGGTGAATGGAATACCTTGAACTATGGCTTTCATCCAAAACCTCGGCTTTAAGTTCTTGAACATTTGGAACCCAAATCCTGTAGGAATACCTCATTATCCCCTTATTGTCTCTCTCAGTATGGATCTCTTCTCCAGTCATTGACTCTCTTCCCTCATTCATCATTTTTTCTTGGTATAATCTAATCTTTTCCAATAACTCTGGCTGCATTGATATCTCAAACAACTTTTCAGTTCCGGTTCCGGTTACCTTTACTTCTATTTCCATTCTTTCGAAATCCCTTATCAATTCTTCTGAAGTCGTTATCATTCCGAGTCTTTCCTTTCTACTAAGGGCATCAGCCACCACGTTGGCTTTCCCCGGGTGATAGAGAATCTCACAATCATAGTCCTTGATTAGCTCTAACCATCTCCTCTGGCGTATGTTGAGCTCTTTCTGCGTAAATATGTACTTGAGGCTCTTATGGTCTGTGAAAATCTTGCACTTCTCTCCATACAAGTAGTGCCTCCAAATTTTTAGGGCAAAAACTATTGCTGCGAGCTCAAGGTCATGAGTAGGATATCTAATCTCGTATTCCTTCAGTTGTCTCGATGCATACGCAATCACTTTACCGTGCTGCATAAGCACACACCCTAATCCTTTGTGCGACGCGTCACTATATATCACAAAATCTCCTTTTCCGTCTGGCAATGCCAACACCGGGGCCGTTACCAACCTTTTCTTTAATTCCTGAAAACTGTTCTCGAATTTCTCCGCCCATTCAAACTTCTCTGTCTTATGAGTAAGTCGTGTCAAAGGGGCTGCGATCTTCGCAAAGTCCTGTACAAATCTACGATAGTAGCCGACCAATCCTATGAAACTCCTTACCTCTGTGGGTGTGGTTGGCCTTTCCCAATTTGAGACCGCCTCTATCTTGGAGGGGTCGACCAATACTCCTTCTTTATTGATCATATGTCCTAAAAACTGTACTTCATTCCGCCAGAATTCACACTTCGAGAATTTGGCATATAACTGTTTCTCTCTGAGTATTCCTAGAGCTATCCTCAAATGCTCTGCATGTTCTGCCTCAGTCCTTAAGTAGATCAAAATATCATCGATAAAAACTATCACACACTTGTCCAAGTACTTCTTAAATACTCTATTCATTAAATCCATGAAAGCCGCTGGGGCGTTGGTTAATCCAAAGGACATTACCAAGAACTCATAATGCCCATACCTGGTACGGAACGCTGTCTTGGAAATATCTTCAGGTTTAATCTTTAGTTGGTGATATCCAGTTATCAGGTCAATCTTGGAAAAATAAACAGCATCCTTTAGCTGGTCGAACAGATCGTCTATTCTAGGTAATGGGTACCTATTCTTTATGGTTAGCTTGTTCAACTCTCGATAGTCGATGCACAGCCTCATGCTCCCATCTTTCTTCTTAACAAATAAAACTGGTGCTCCCCACGGAGACACACTGGGTCTTATCATACCCTTATCCAAGAGTTCCCGCAATTGGATAGCTAATTCCTTCATTTCTAACGGGGCTAACCGGTAAGGTGCTTTTGAAACTGGCACCGTCCCTGGGGCCAACTCAATAGCAAATTCAATCACTCTATCGGGTGGTAATCCCGGAAGGTCTTGTGGGAATACGTCTTCAAATTCGTTTACTACTGGAATATCTTGTAAGTTGGGCACCTCCTTTTGTGTTTCCACCACATAGGCTAGGTAGGCCTCATTTCCTTTTCGTAGCATCCTTCTGGCCTGGGCCATAGTCAAAAATTTCTGCGTCTGCCTCTTTCCTCTAAATATAACTTCTTTCTTTCCTGGGATATTTAACTTAACTTTCTTCCCCTTATAGTCTATCTGAGCATCATTGCTAGATAGCCAGTCCATTCCCAAAATTACATCAAACTCCCCTAATTTAAAAGGGATCAGATCAACACTAAAAGATTGTTCCCCTATGCCTATCTCACAGGTGGGGTGAATCTGGTTAACAGGAATAATTTCATGATTGGCTATTTCTACTTGTAAGGGTTCTATCAAGGGTTCAGCCTTAAGTTCTAACTTACGCGCAAGGTCCTTTGATATAAAAGATTTAGTTGCTCCCGAATAAAATAAAACGTTTGCACTGACTGCATTTAGAGAAAGGGTACCTGCTATCACATCTGAGTCTTTCATAGCATCATGACAGTCCTCGCAGTATGTGGCTTATTGGAGGCATCTCTGCTGGCTCCTGAAGCTGCTGGTTTGTTCATTGGGCATTCCCTCTTCCAATGACCCGGGCGTCCACACTGATGACAAGTGGTGGTTGGAATGACGGCAGGGGCTGACGAAGGGCATTTGTGAGAATAGTGGCCCACTTGCCCATACTTAAAGCAGGTTACTGGCTTTCCCTTACATTCCCCAGAATGCATTCTTCCACAAGTGTTACAGGCTGGCAATGGGGGTCGAGACTGGTTGGAATAGGACATTCTTGACTTCTGGCCGCTCTGGCTCACATTCACACTCATTGGCCGCTTAAACCCAGTGTTCTTTCCCGGTATGGACACTGCTCCTTGATTAAATCTAGCTGGGAAGCTCCTTCCTGCGGAACCTCCACCCATGCTCATACTTTTCCTCTTTATTCCCTTCTTCTCTCTTTCCTTCTGCATCTGTTCACTTCCGGCTTCTACAATTATTGCCTTTTGCACCAGAGTGGCATAATCTGTAAGCTCAAGGATTGCCACCCTATTCTGAATCCACGGTTTCAGTCCCTGCTGAAACCTCCTAGCTTTCTTTTCCTCGGTGCTCACAAACTCCGGCATAAACCTTGATAACTCAGTAAATTTCGCTTCGTACTCTGCTACCGATAAGTTATTCTGCTTTAGCTCCAAGAACTTGAGCTCCATCTGGTTTTCCATAAACCTCGGGAAATATTTTCCCAGAAACAACTGACTGAATCTTTCCCAGGTTACAATAACATATGTCCCCATGTTTTTCTTGGCCTCCCACCAGTAGTTGGCCTCTCCTTTCAGAAGGTAGGTAGCAAATACAGTCTTCTGTGCCTCATCGATACTCAGAATCTCAAAGGATTTCTCCATTTCCTTTAACCAGGCCCTTGCCTCAACTGGGTCGGTTGATCCGTGGAACTCAGGGGGCTTAAGGGACTTAAAAGCCCTGAAAGAGTTTGCCACATCATTGTTATTTACTTGAGGGGGTGGGTTGGGTTGACGTTCCAAGTTCTGCCTTAGTAGTTGTATGAACTGGCTCATGGGATCCATGCCTGGGTTTGGTATTGGTTGCTCAACCTCAGTTTCTCCTTCCTCAGCCTCTATCTCAAATCCCTTAACATCATATGTTTCCTCTTCCTCTTCATACAGGGAGTCATCCCGTTCCACATAATCCTCATCTTCCCCTTCACTGTGTTCCTGGTTCCTATCATCCTGGTTATGTCTTCCCTGGTCCTTAGAACCAGGGTTCGCCCTAGTTCCAATCTTTCTTGGCGGCATGATACTGATAAAAAAATTTATTGGGAAATTCAACGTTAGGTCACAATCATACACAACATTGTGCCTTGCACAATTCTATAATGGGGAGAATGTATCTCGCAATTTTATTATTTTATGATAGTTCTAATAAGAAGTGTAGTAATAATAATGATAAAAACAGTGATCTCGTCACTAAGGAACTGAACTGAAAGGAAACAAATATATACATAATGCGAGAAATACATAGTTTGATCTGGTCAAAAGTACAACAGTGCTACAGCCATCTGTCCTCAAAAGTGATACACAAGAGTCTGTCTGTCTAGTCAGAAAAAGGTATGCTATATACAAGTCAACTATCCCGGAAAATTGGCTCTTAGTAAGGCCTCGACTAACTAGATAACTAGACTATCCCATCATCAGTCCTGAATCACACACCGGAGCGGGTCAGCTCCCATACCCTTTCCATCGCACGACGGAAGATATAGTCGGCCTGCCGCCTGGAGATCCTACCATGCCTGTCCCCCTGGAGCGATCTGAGTCTCGCTCGGGATGTGAGCTCTATCCCCATCAGCTCCCTCCTCAAGGATCGGGGTATAGCAGCCCTAGTCTCATAAGCTCGGGTATGCCTACCCGCCCTCTCCGCATCCAACTCCCTCCTGACCTCATCCAGCCGGGCCTCAGCAACGGCCACTCGGGTCTTCAGTACATCCTGAACATAGCCGTGGGCTAATAAAGACTGCCTATAGGCAGGGTCGAGAGGTGGTGAATCCGGAGCCGTTGGGGGTGCCTCCTCGGTCTGCCTAGGCTCGGGAGTATGGGTCTCTGAGCTGTCATCATAGGGGCTCCAAGATAGTGGTGGAGGGGTAGGAGCTCTGACCACCGGGAGTGTGGGTAAAGGGGTACCAGTGTACACTACCAAAGCTCCGACACGCTCCTCAGCTACTGGGACCTCATCCGGGTCCTCCTCATCTGAAATAGTAATGACCTCTGTCTCTAACTCCTCTGAGGGGTCCTCCTCATCCTCCTCCATCTCAGGCTCCTCCTGATCCTCGACATCTAGCAGTGCCTCATCATGCTCACGCTCGAACATCTCAGGGTCCTCTATCTCATGCGCCTACACATTAAATGAGCTAAGTTACTATCATGATACTTATAAGGGTTCCCATAAGGGTTTTAACTGTCAGCGCTACTTTAAGTAGTCCGACCATGAACTTGGCAAGAGTTCTTATTATCTTTGTGAGTTTGTTATTATATCGTCGCATCATCTCTGAGGTTTATAACGCTTAGCTCTGATACCATTTCTGTAACACCCCCAGATCCGGGGTCGGGAATCCGGGTCTTCACGGTCTTTCTTTCCACAATATCACTTCACTTAATTAATAATAAATAACCTTATGCTATGACCCCACACTAACACACACCACAACCCTTTATAGTCTCAGAGATGAAATTGAAATAAGTACAAGTCTTTGAATCCACAGTTTAAAAGTTATTACAACCCAAAATGATTACTTGATAAATTTACAGTTAATTGCCATTATCTGCCACAAGTTATAATTATACAATATTTGGTTCCCAAAAGTAGAATGTTTGATCTACAGATAGATCTACCTCTGCAGCTATAACAGCTACGATCTCAACGGGAAGGCGCGGGGCGCTTCCCACGCTCTTGCGCTGGGTCTGCTTGAGCCTGGCCATCTTTCCTAACTGTTGTTTGTGATGAAGAAATGAAGCAAGAGTGAGCATTACAGCTCCCAAGATAATATATAGTGTTAACAATAATACAAGTATCTGAATGGATACTTACTAGAATCCTTTATCATGTGTAAGGTAATTACTTACTGGATATAAGTTTAAAAGAAGATGAAGTTACCAATTACTTCACTATACTTATACCATTTTTAGAAATCTACTTGAACTACTACTGTTCAAAGTATAATAAGATTCAAGAGGTCATCCCATAGATGAGACCATAAATTAAAACTTGAATATATTCAATCTTTGAAATATTTTTAAAAGAAATGAAGTTACGAGATACTTCATTAAATGGAAATACCAATAAAACTATTTGACCCTGTCAATGCTTCGGCAACCACCTATTCGTATCCTTTCGATCGAAATGCTACGGGTAATGTTGCAGAATTATCCAACTGGATGATGAACTCATTAGGGGAGTTTGTCGCGCCAGGAAGACCACTTACGATGATCAGTCGCAGTAGTACAACCCCACCATTTTCTACATGTAGAGGAGAACCTGTCGGATTTACTTGTCAACCGAACACTGGACTCCTAAGGAATGGTCCGTCTTAGCGGAACTTCCAGGCCATTTTGGGCCAATATAATAAGGATGGGCCGGCGCCACTCGACCACTTACGCCACTCCTAGTTCAGATGAAATCCAAGACTCTGAAACGTAAAGCTCATCCCCCCTTTCCCCAAGTAGAAACTTGTTGATACGGCTCCACCAAGAAGTCGTATCTAGTTGGAAAGGAAAACTCACCGATATTTCCAAGGCGATGCCTGTTAATGGATTAACTTGTTCCAAGAATTTTACTTCCCGAGTTGTAATAACCCCCAAAATTTTGAACTTTTTGTAACCCTTGTGAATAGTGTTTTAGCTGAATGAGAAAACTTTTCATGCCACACTATGTAGGGGTTCTGATATGGATATTCTGAGATTTTATTAGTACTTTATATGGGATATAAGTGTATATAAAGATCGTCAGAATCCAAATCCGAACACTTTGATTTTCCCGGAAATCCAATAGATACGGAAAGAATTGAGTATAAGGTAACAGGATAAAAGGATTTAAATTAAAGGATTATAATAGAGGATCATAAAAAGGAATATAATGTATTGAGAAAGGTTAAGGGAACCTAAGTAATAAGATCCCGGGTATGATCCCTCAAACGATAAACGAAAACGAAAGTTAAGCGAACCGTATAACAGATCAGCGGTCATTAGGCAAACAATTAGGAAGTTAATCAAAGGGATTAGAGAGGATGATGTCACCCAACCAATGAGAAGAGGACAAGGAGGGGAGGATGACATCATGAGGATGACACAAGCATGACATGGGAAGGAAGGAGATGTGGTGACTTTTTAACCACACAAACTCAAGGGCAACAAGGTAATTAACTAAAAACAACACAAAAATCAACCAACCAAGCAAACATTTCATTTTTCATCAAACAAAACACAAAAATCTCTTTCTTCCTAAGCTAGCTCTCGGCCCATTTCTTAAAAATGGAAGATCCAAGCTCCACCACTTACTATTTAGCAAGGTAATTATCTAAGCTTCCCCATGGATAGTTACATACTTCCTATAAGTTTAAGCTTCTATTTCCAAGCCAATCTTTTTCTATAAATCATGGAAGAAGATGGTGAATAGTGTTTTCAAGAAATAAAATTTGTGTTCTTGAAGTTTTGTTTAGATTAAGCTTGGATAAGGACTTTAAGGGTGATTCCAAGCCATTCTCTTGATTCTCTACTCTCCAAGGAAGGTATAAACTACAAACCCTAGCTTTAGTTTTGAGTAATTAGGATTGAACATGTTTGATATAGTATATGTGAAGCATGATGCTTGATTGTTTGAAGTTTGGTTGAGTTGTAGAGATTAGTTGGTTTTGTGGTATTGTTGGAGTTGTAAATCTTGATAATTAGTTAAAGAACCTAAGTAAAGCTTTTAGTTCATGTGGGGAATAAGTATAAATGGTTAATGTGGATTGTTGGGGCTGTTATGATGTGGTTTGGATGGATGTTGGTTGTATGATTGATTTGGGGTTGAATTGTGGTTGGTTTTGAATGGTTTAAATTTGGGAAATCACGTAAACATAGCCGTCGTAACGTCCGATTTTCTTTAGACTGTTTTTGTGCATAGCATTAGGACCCGAGAACCCCCTGCTAGATTATTACCATTGCCATGTCTAGATAGCTCATGTTACGAGCTTCGTTTTGATATGTAGTTCGTTCGATTCCGATGCACGGTTTAGGAGAAACGACCGTTTCAAGTAACGGCGTTTCGCGAACGAAACTTTTCCCCTCGCCTTACTTTGAAACATAGGTTAAAGACCAAAAAGGGTTAATTAATGTATGAAACATTTATGGTAAGTGTGTTAGGCAGTTGGTAAGACACTCGCGAAGGAATCGCCTTAAAACTCGTAAAGGTTAAATTATTAAAAATGGTGGAGCCGAGGGTACTCGAGTGACTTAAGAGAATCAGTAAGCGCAAAACAAGCGTTAGAGTCTAAGTTAGTTAAAGTATAGATTTACAAGTGACTTTGGTTTAATTCCAACTTACTTGTTGTTTATAGGTTACCAGACTCGTCCCGAGCCATTCGTAACCCCCAGTCGCTCAGGCAAGTTTTCTACCCGTTATACTGTTGTTGTGATGTAAATATATGTATATGCATTATCTTGTGATAAGTGCATGATTGTTATTAGCAAATTTTGCGATATATTGGAGCATGCTGATATGGTATATATGCATGTCTGTTTCGTAATCTTGATATATATCTGTTGATTCAATTGATTCAGTTGATAATACCTATGCTAGAGGATAGCGGTAATTTGCATATACCCTTAGTATAGGGACCCAAAGGTGAAAATATTTTCTAAAACCGGGAGTCGAGGATCCCGAGTAGGTTTTGTATATATGGATATAAATATATATATATATATACTTATATATATATATGGTCATAGTTTTCAAAACTACTAATTGAATAAGGTTTATTCGATAACTTTAGCTTTATTTTATTATTGAATATTATTTCGAATATTATTCGAAGGCGTATGACTCCTTTATATTAAATGAATATTATTTTGAATATTCATTCGAGGACTTATGACTCCTTTTATTTTATTATCTGAATATTATTTGAATATTCATTCGAGGGCTTATGACTCAGTTTATATTATTTAATGAATATTATTTGAATATTCATTTGAGGATCTATGACTCCGATTATTTGCTGAGATATATTCTTTATTTTATTAAAGAATAAGGTGTCAATAATCAAACTTATTTTCGATTATTCAAATAAAGATAGTACTTTCATATAAGTATATCTTTGGTTATTTGATATCCATTTCAAGTATAAGTTTTAATACTTCTACTTCAATTATTTTTATAAAGATTATTCTTTATGGGAATATTATTTAAATAATAATATTCAGTCATTTTCTAAATATTCTGGGGACTGATTTACTTCATTAAATCAGCTTTACTCCAAACACTCTATAAAGTGTTTCCGAGTCTTCAAAATGATTTTTAAAAGTTAGAGCGGATCCCAAAACTCATTTTTATATTTAAGATCTTCCTTTTTAAGGGGATTTAAATACTCGCTCAAAACCTGAGGGATCCGGCTCTGTGGTGTGTTTTATATTCGCAACAAGGTTGCTGTTTTGATAAATGAATTGATTACTTACCCAACACTCGGGAAGTAAAATTCTTGGAATAAGTTAATCCATTAACAGGCATCGCCTGGGAAATATCGGTGAGTTCTCCTTTCCAAATAGATACGACTTCTTGGTGGAGCCGTATCAACAAGTTTCTACTTGGGGAAAGTGGGGACGAGCTTTACGTTTCAGAGTCATGGATTTCATCTGAACTAGGAGTGGCGTAAGTGGCCGAGTAGCGCCGGCCCAGCCTTATTATATTGGCCCAAATGGCCTGGAAGTTCCGCTAAGGCGGTCCATTCCTTAGGAGTTCAGTGTTCGGTTGACAAGTAAATCTGACAGGTTCTCCTCTACATGTAGAAAATGGTGGGGTTGTACTACTACGACTGATCATCGTAAGTGGTCTTCCTGGCGCGGCAAACTCCCGTAATGAGTTCATCATCCAATTGGATAATTTCTGCAACACTACCCAGAGCACTTCGATAGAAAGGCTACGGTTGGGCGATTATTGGGTGTTGGCAGGGTCAAGTTTTCAAAATGATGTTTACATCAAATGAAGTATCTCGTATCTTCATTTTATTTTGATAATATTTTAAAGATTTAATCTATTCAAATCTTGTCTTATAGTCTCATCTATGTGATGAACTTTTGAAATTAATTATAACTTGAACGGTGGTAGTTCAAGTAGTATTTGGAAAAGATATAAGTATATTGGAGTATTTGGTAACTTCATCTTTTAAGCTTATATCCAATTAATAATTGTCTTATGTATGACAAAGATTTTCAGAAAAACGTTGAGACAAGGTTAGATATATGAGATCACCTTGCAACGATATTTTTTTATACAGTTATACACTGGGACTTTGTGTATATTATGCATGGAAGAGGACTTCCAATATTTTGAAAAGTATATATGTATATATATACTGAATATTTTGCGACTTCATCGCATTAAGATATCAACTTGGTTCATTTCTTTTGACCAAGACTTTCATGAGTACTAAGAGAAGGCTCATATACTATTAATCATTATACATATTATTTTGGTGGGCTTGTTGCTCACCCTTGCTTTCTTCTTTCATCACACAACAACAGATAGAAAGGATGAACAGGACCAAGCTCCCGATTCGCAAGCGATTAGGAGACGTTCCGCAGTTTTCTAGAAGCATTGATGCCGCCGTAGCTGAGGTAGGAACTACCAGTAGGCTAGGCTTTCAACTTCTAATGTACCAGATTTATGTATAATTATGAATTGTAATAATGGCAAAGAAATGTAAATTTATTCAGAAAACCTTATAAGGTGTATTGGCAGATAATTGTGGAATAAAATGACTTGTGGTTATTTTTTTGGATGTTCATCTCTGAGACTATAACGTATGGTGTGTGTGTTTATTGTGGGGTCACAGTACAGAGTAGTTGAGTAATTATTAAGATTGGGTGTTATTAAGGGAAATGGAACTCGTGACAACCCGGATCCCCGACCCCGGATTTGGGGGTGTTACAGAAATGGTATCAGAGCTAAGCGTTATAAACCTCAGAGATGATGTGACGTTAAGATAATAAGTTCACAAAGATAATAAGAACTCTTGCCAAGTTCATAGTCGGGCTACCTAACGTAGTACTGACAGTTAAAACCCTTATGGGAACCCTTATAAATATCGTGATAGGAGCGTAGTTCATTATCGTATATGGTAGCGGGACTCCGAACCCTGAGGTTGAGGAGCAATAGCGCGATGATGTTTTATTACTAATTGGAGATCGGATTGTGGATCCGATAGAGTGTCCTAATGCAGGACCGGATGATGTTGATATTGAGGATGTAGCGGTTGAGGATGTTGTCCTAGAAGGGATAGTTGTTGAGGAGGATCCCATGGAGGATCCTGACAAAATTGGATAAAGGACCACTGATGAATTGATGACCATGGTTAGGTCGACAACCAGAGGTAGGATTGGCCGGTCACTACCGGAGGTTCGTTCAAGTTTGTAAAGATAGTAGCCCCTTTAACGCGGCTTACTCGTAAGACTGGGAAGTTCGAATGGACAGAGAAATGCGAGAACAGCTTTTAAGAACTGAAGCAAAGGTCGGTGACGTTCCCTATGTTGGCGTTGTCGGATGGAAAATGAGATTTTGTGAAGTGTAGTGACGCTTCGCACAAGGGCTTAGGGTGCGTGCTTATGCAGCACGGTAAGGTAATCGCGTACATGTCAAGACAATTAAGGTAATATGAAATTCGATATCCCCGCCCATGAGCTTAGGCTCGTGGCAATAGTTTTACCCTAAAGATTGGAGGCACTACTTGTATGGAGAGAAGTGCGAGAATTACCTAAGCCATAAGTGCTCTAGTACGTTTTCACGTAGAAAGAACTCAACATATGCCAGAGGAGGCAGTTAGAGCTAATCAAGAATAATGATTGGGAAATTCTTTATCATTCGGGGAAAGCCAATGTGGTGGCTGATGCCCTTAGTAAAAAGGAGAGACTCAAGATGATAATGTCTTTGGGAGAGTTTATAAGAGATTTTGGAAATAGTAGTGAAGGTAACCGGAGCCGGTACCGAAAAGCTGTTTGAGATTGCAATAGAGACCGAATTATTGGAAAAGAGCATACGGTGCCAGAGAAAGGTGATGAATGAAGGCAGAGAGCCAACAAATAAATATGAGATTAATACCGAGAAAGATGATAAGGGAATAATGAGGTATTTCTATAGAATTTGGGTTCCGAAAGTTCAAGAGCGTAAGGATGAGAACTTAGATGAGAGCCATAGTTTGAGGAATAAGATTTAGAGCAAACCCTGAACGTGATAGTCAGGGAGGTCGCCATCAAGATAGAAGGAACCCATGACATAATGGAGTGGAAAATGAGGATTTTAAATTAAAAAAATGACCCCAATTATGGGGAGTAGGAAGAAATATTTAGACTAAGAAAACAAAAGTCGAGCGAGATAAGGAGATAGTGTAAAAGCTTTAGAGCCAGAACAAAGGCAGACGAGTATGATGAATTATGAATCTAAGATGTAAAAGTTGTCAAGATTCGTTCTGAGGACACGAATCCAGAATGACGGGATGGTTGAAATCAATGCTTATGTAGTGTTGGTTCATGTAATGGTTGTAATGGAAACGAAAATAAAAAGAAACTGAAGTGGAAAGGAATATAAAGGCGATAGAGTTGGAGGAATGATAAGGAAGATGGGTATGAGGAAACCATAAAGACTCGTAGCAATAGAAATAGAAAAGTATGTAATCGTCAGGATGAGGGTGATTTACCATGAGTTAAAATTGATGGTTGAAGGCATAAGAGATACATATATTTTATCCCCTTTAAGTTGGGAGGATTCAAGGAAACCTTTAGATAGTTCGAAGGATAAATAATAAGACGCGGATAGACTAAGGAGACAAGAAAGTAAGAAAGTAGGAAAATTGGATGAAGGAAGTGACCTTCAAGAATGTGAAGTGTAAGACCGGTGGCTCGATACCCAGAAAGGGAGACGCCAGGTATGAAAGATATCCCAACATTGAGGTGACTGTTGAGATAAACAACAAAAGTAAATAAGGAATTATTAAGAAGAAGTTCACGTTGAACACGACCAATATCTTCCAGAACATCCTTGTTATCGTTACCCAATCTAGGCAATAAAAGCGGATAACCGTTGTTATCTTTTGGAGGCCATATTGATTGACCTCATTTTGAATGCAGATGTTATTGTGAAATTCGGCATATACTATCGAGGTGGGAATGATTGAATAAGACACCCTTATCAGGGATATATGACTTGATTTATCCATGGAAGGATGCATGTACCTTTTTAAAGGTGGAATTAAGGATAGAACATCGGTAACTTAAAATGAATCCTAGGGGAATGCATAAAGGTTGGCATTTCACCCTTAATAGGGATAGTATGAGTTTTGACAGAATGAATTGGAAAGGATTAAGGTAACAACAACCTTTAAAGAATCAGTGGAGAAATTTTTTTCAAAAGTATATAGACAATGATTCTAGTATTAGTATATGGTATTTTGATATGCCCTGTATCTAGGGAATACAGGAGGAACGATTCAAGGATAACCTTAGAGGTTTTACAATGAGAAAGGCAATATTCAAAATTCTCAAGAATAGAAATGTTGATAAAGGAAATATGACGTAATTATAATGATGCCAAGTGGGGCACGTGTTTAACCACGAGAAAGTATGGATTGAACCAGTAAAGGTCGAAATTGTTCAGGGCAATTAGGGCCTAAGATAAAAGATGTTCTAAGTATGATTGAGAGTCAGTCGTGACAGTGATTAACCTCTAAAGACTGAGGCAATAACTTATGGAAAAATGGTGATTTTTTTACTCATCAGATTTTAAGGAAAGCATTTTCACATAAGCTGTGATTGAAATAAGGTAGAAAATTTATTTGGAGGTGGTTAAAGTGACATTGACTGTAAGGAAATTTTACTATCAGGAAAGGCCAAAGAGGTGGCCGACACTTTAAAGGTAAGAGGATAATTATAGGCGTTTGTGCCAAAAGAATACAGTGATGATGGTTAAAACTGTGAAGGTTGTATTATGGTTTGGAAGATTGACATTCCTTCTGATGACTGTGCAATACCCAACCGTAATAGTAGTTGGTAAAGGTTTAATTCGTGTAATCGCCATGAACGGGCTATCTATCTTAGAAGGTCCTATCTTGAGATAAGCCAGGACCATGTTTCAAAAAGGACTAGACGAACCTTTGAGTAAGTCTTCTATTTAAGGCATATGATTTAGAATGGTATTAACCTGCTATCGTTGCTTTGATTGAAACTCTTCTGTAATTTTATCTGCTTCATGTCATGTATGTATGTCAGGATCAGGAGTGTTCTTCATGAATCAGGAATGGTGATTAGGTTACCTCCTTAGAATGATTTGATACGACATGTATGGACTCCGTATGGTTAGATATTAAGATTTTATGGAAAAGTTAATGATGACAGTAGGTCAGTGGTGGACCATAGTAAGGCAGCAATGATTCTGCGAGTAGTGAGCTGATTACAGCCATGAGAGTTGTATTGGAATGGGTGTTGAGATTGAGTACCACTAATCGGGTCGTGGTAGTGTATAAGTTATCATTGATAGACTAATTAAGTAGAGTATCTACCTAGTGAATAATTATTCTTTCTTATCAATAGAGAGTCGTATTATTATACGAGGAAGGTTGCGGTGCAAGTATAGAATTCTAGTAACGATGATGTATAGAATGAGATCCCAGATTCGATTTTCGATGTCGAGGGAGTTTCAAAGGTGATTATGTATAAGCTCGAGGAAGAGCATGGGTCCATAGAATGATGGACGGAATGGCAAAAATATTTAGGCATGCGAAATACGATGCTAAATACTTGATGTTGATATAAATACGTATATGTTTTGTTCTTCTATGACAAACCTCTATAGTTCAGAGGTAGATTCCAAGCCAGATATTTGATGGCAATAATTTTTTTTTTTATGAATATACAATTCTCTTCAGTTCATTCTTTTCTCTTCTTTTCATTTCATGTAAGCTGAGAAGAACAACCCTTCCAGAAAGGGGAGGTATTGCCGAATGACTATCTATCTGTGTGATAGAAGCCTAGTAGGATACCATCTATTGTTTAATTGCTTGTCAAGTACTAAAGGCTGGCCACCTTCTGTACTAACTATGCAATGTAATAAGTGTTCATGATCATAGTGATCTCTCAACAAATTCCTTTACTTCTATATGATTGATCAAATTTTGGAAAATAGAAACAACTGAAAAAGGAGTAATAAAGTGGTGGTAGTATGCGGAATGGAAACACATTCGTGATACTAAGGTTGACGTGGTTATTAAAAGGTTATAGAACGCTAGCGAGCAAAAGTATAACCCGTATAATATTAGGAACGGAAGGTAGTAGCGATTACGAACTGGAAAAGAATGGGTATTAAGAAGCAAAAGCTATAATGCTAGAAGCTATAATGAGAGTCTGTGCAATAGACTTGAAAGAAATTGGAATGATCACATAACGCGGATTGAGTTTTCTTACGATAATAGATCATATGTCAGTATTGAGGTATCGCCTTATGAGATCCTTGAGGGAAGACAATGTCGATCTCCCTTATGTTAGGATGAAGTTGTAGAGCGCAAGATGCTCGGACCCGCAGTAGTCCAAAGGACCAAGGATATGATAAATCTAATCAGAGGATGGCTGGTAGTAGCCCAAGATGGGAACACGAAGTATGTTGATTTAACACGAAAGGACAAGGAATGGGAAATAGGGGACCTAGTAATGTTATAGGTATCCCTTGGAAAAAGGATTGATGAGGTTCGGAAAGAAAGGAAAGCTAAGTCCACGAATTGTTGGACCCTGGGATATACTAAGATGTATTGGGAAGTTAGCATATGAGTTAGCCCTAACCCCGAACATGTAGCAAGTTCATAGCGTGTTCCACGTATCAATGTTAAGGAAGTATAATTTGGACGCCAGATAAATAGGGGCATATGAGCACATAGACATGCAACCAGACGTAACCTATATGGAGCAACTAGGAAGGGTTATAGAGTGAAAAGGAACAAGTACTTAGGAGAAGGGTTATCAAACTAGGCGGAGTTTGGTGGTAGGACCGCAATGTGGGAAAATTTACTCGAGAGTTAGAGAGTGCAATGCTAAGAGAGTATCCCTATTTATTTTTAATTTGATTCCGGGACGGAATCCTTTTAAGGAGGGGAGACTGTAATAACCCCCAAAATTTTGAACTTTTTGTAACCCTTGTGAATAGTGTTTTAGCTGAATGAGAAAACTTTTCATGCCACACTATGTAGGGGTTCTGATATGGATATTCTGAGATTTTATTAGTACTTTATATGGGATATAAGTGTATGTAAAGATCGTCAGAATCCAAATCCGAACACTTTGATTTTCCCGGAAATCCAATAGATACGGAAAGAATTGAGTATAAGGTAACAGGATAAAAGGATTTAAATTAAAGGATTATAATAGAGGATCATAAAAAGGAATATAATGTATTGAGAAAGGTTAAGGGAACCTAAGTAATAAGATCCCGGGTATGATCCCTCAAACGATAAACGAAAATGAAAGTTAAGCGAACCGTATAACAGATCAGCGGTCATTAGGCAAACAATTAGGAAGTTAATCAAAGGGATTAGAGAGGATGATGTCACCCAACCAATGAGAAGAGGACAAGGAGGGGAGGATGACATCATGAGGATGACACAAGCATGACATGGGAAGGAAGGAGATGTGGTGACTTTTTAACCACACAAACTCAAGGGCAATAAGGTAATTAACTAAAAACAACACAAAAATCAACCAACCAAGCAAACATTTCATTTTTCATCAAACAAAACACAAAAATCTCTTTCTTCCTAAGCTAGCTCTCGGCCCATTTCTTAAAAATTGAAGATCCAAGCTCCACCACTTACTATTTAGCAAGGTAATTATCTAAGCTTCCCCATGGATAGTTACATACTTCCTATAAGTTTAAGCTTCTAATTCCAAGCCAATATTTTTCTATAAATCATGGAAGAAGATGGTGAATAGTTTTTTTCAAGAAATAAAATTTGTGTTCTTGAAGTTTTGTTTAGATTAAGCTTGGATAAGGACTTTAAGGGTGATTCCAAGCCATTCTCTTGATTCTCTACTCTCCAAGGAAGGTATAAACTACAAACCCTAGCTTTAGTTTTGAGTAATTAGGATTGAATATGTTTGATATAGTATATGTGAAGCATGATGCTTGATTGTTTGAAGTTTGGTTGAGTTGTAGAGATTAGTTGGTTTTGTGGTATTGTTGGAGTTGTAAATCTTGATAATTAGTTAAAGAACCTAAGTAAAGCTTTTAGTTCATGTGGGGAATAAGTATAAATGGTTAATGTGGATTGTTGGGGCTGTTATGATGTGGTTTGGATGGATGTTGGTTGTATGATTGATTTGGGGTTGAATTGTGGTTGGTTTTGAATGGTTTAAATTTGGGAAATCACGTAAACATAGCCGTCGTAACGTCCGATTTTCTTTAGACTGTTTTTGTGCATAGCATTACGACCCGAGAACCCCCTGCTAGATTATGACCATTTCCATGTCTAGATAGCTCATGTTACGAGCTTCGTTTTGATATGTAGTTTGTTCGATTCCGATGCACGGTTTAGGAGAAACGACCGTTTTAAGTAACGGCGTTTCGCGAACGAAACTTTTCCCCTCGCCTTACTTTGAAACATAGGTTAAAGACCAAAAAGGGTTAATTAATGTATGAAACATTTATGGTAAGTGTGTTAGGCAGTTGGTAAGACACTCGCGAAGGAATCGCCTTAAAACTCGTAAAGGTTAAATTATTAAAAATGGTGGAGCCGAGGGTACTCGAGTGACTTAAGAGAATCAGTAAGCGCAAAACAAGCGTTAGAGTCTAAGTTAGTTAAAGTATAGATTTACAAGTGACTTTGGTTTAATTCCAACTTACTTGTTGTTTATAGGTTACCAGACTCGTCCCGAGCCATTCGTAACCCCCAGTCGCTCAGGCAAGTTTTCTACCCGTTATACTGTTGTTGTGATGTAAATATATGTATATGCATTATCTTGTGATAAGTGCATGATTGTTATTAGCAAATTTTGCGATATATTGGAGCATGCTGATATGGTATATATGCATGTCTGTTTCGTAATCTTGATATATATCTGTTGATTCAATTGATTCAGTTGATAATACCTATGCTAGAGGATGATGGATTTTTAATCGCAGCGGGGCGTGGAAAAACACTTTTACACATACAAAATCCAAATAAAAGCATATAAATCGTGAATAAAAATTCGAGGGATCGAATCTAACCTTTTAAATTAATTCGGAGACAACGATCAGAGATCCTTAGCAGTTGCTCCTCAAGTGTAAAGCACTCCACCGGTATCCACCAAGAAAACGACTTTTAGGAGGAGGAAGAGGTGGAGAGAATTTGGTTTTCTGAAACTTTTGGGTTTCTGGGGTTAGAATAAAATAGGGTCTATAATAGTGTATTTATAGGCAAAATTTTCAGCTGAAATTTTCCCATAAATAATATTATTATTATTATCCCATTTATTATTCTCATTAATAATTAAAACACTTTTTAATTATTAATCCTTTTTCTAAACACTTTAGAATTAATTCTCTCTCTTGGTTTAATTTCCAAAAATTAAATCCTTAATTAATAATATTAAGAACTTTTCTTAATTAATTTATAATCAATTAAATCTCATTTAATCAATTATTAAATTTGCCAATTAATTATTTATTTCACAAATAAATAATTATTAGCCATTATTAATTAATTCCTCCACCATAAAATCATTCTCTTTTTATGGTGTGACCCTGTAGGTTCAATATTAAGCCGGTAGTAGAAATAAATAATAATAAAACTATTTTATCATTATTTATATAAATTCTCTAATTTATTAAATATGATTAATTAATTAATCACATTTATTCTACATCGTGAGTGATGCTTCTCAACATATCGCGACTATCCGGATAATATGAATTCACTGCTTAGAATACCAAGAACCTGTCAGTGAATAGTTACCGTACAATAAACTCCTTCTACCCTACAATGTCCCGATTAAATACAAGGCATGGATCTCGTGTCAAGCCTATCTAATTCAATCACTTGCTTACCATCTATTATGCGTAGTTCTATGCAAATTAGAAACTCCTTTCTAATTTCATTTACTCTGGCCAGAGATTCCTGAACTAGCATAAGTGGATCAGCCTTGAACATTCGCTTCCTTCACTGGAAGGGGTAGATCCTTTATTGATCATACACTATCTTCGTGTACAAATTCCTATACCCAGAAGAGCCCTAATAATTGTCCCTGGAGACTAAGAACTAAACCAAAGCATAGTTCAGTGTACACAAGATGACTATGATGACCTCAAGTCTAAGGATACTTGTACAACTATCACTAAGCGAACAACTGCTGACACGTGAGTGAACTCCATCAGTTGTTCAGCTGGGCGAGTCATATTCAGTGAACTTATTCCATAATAAGCACCTACATACTAGCTATAGTGTCACCACACAAATGTCTATGAGAACAGACATCCTTCATAATGAAGCAAGCATAGTATGTACCGATCTTTGTGGATTATTAATTACCAGTTAGTAATCCTATGACCAGGAACTATTTAAGTTTAGAGTTATCATCTTTTTAGGTCTCACTATTATGATCTCATCATAATCCATAGAAAGCTTTACTCTAAACTATGGTATATCTTATTTAAACACTTAAATAGATAAAGCCCGTAATAAAAACAAAACAAGTCTTTATTAATATCAATGAAATCAAAACAGATTACATAAAAGTTATTCCTAAATCCTAATACATGATTGGACTTAGGACATATTCCTTTCAATCTCCCACTTGTACTAAAGCCAATCACTCTGGTATCTAATACCCATCTCATCTTTATGACGATCAAAGTGACTTTCAAAAAGTAGCTTTGTGAGTGGGTCTGCTATGTTGTTGTGTGTGTCAACTCTAATTCAATACAATATAAGAAATGTTACCGCGCTTCCACTAACCCTTTTGTAGACGCATGGTTCATCTACGTTTTCGATAAAATCAAACTCTTTGATTATCTCATCTAAACGAATGTTCCATCTTTCGAGAAGCTTGCTTTAAACCACATTAATCGCAATCAAAATCCGAACTAATTTTAACAGGGCTTCATGTAAAAAGTTTCATCAAAGTCAATCCATTGCCTTTGTTTGAATCCTTTTCCCAAAAGCCTGGCCTTTTAGGTCTCCACCTGGCCATCTGCTATAATCTATCTTTTGTATACCGTATACATAGATTCCATTCTGGATTTCATGGCACTATGCCATTTCTCTGAGTCAACACTACTCATAGCCTCATTATAGGTCACAGGGTCGTCATCAATGATCGACAACTCATTGTCATTCTCAATGACAAGGCCATAATACCTCTCAGGTTGGCGAGACACTCTCCCTGACCTATGAATGGGCTGTTCCACAAAAGGTTGTTCAGTCAGAACAGGTGTTTCCACTTGATCCGTAGTAGTTTGTGCTTCTTGAACTTCATCAAGTCCAATTTTGCTCCCACTGTTTCCTTCAAGGATAAACTCCTTTTCCAAGAAGGTAGCATGTCTGGAGACAAACACCCGATGATCGGTGTAAAAGTAATACCCTATAGTCTCTTTAGGATATCCCACAAAACTACATTTTACGGATCGATATTCCAGCTTATCTGGGTCAACTTTCTTGACATAAGCTAGACATCCCCAAATCTTAACGTGTTTAAGACTCGGTTTCCTTACTTTCCATATCTCATACGGAGTTTGAGGAACAGATTTGGAAGACACCTTATACAGTAAATATGCTGAGGTTTCCAATGCATAACCCCATAGGAATACTGGAAGATTTGCATAGCTCATCATGGACCGAACTATGTCTAACAAAGTTCGATTTCTTTTTTCAGATTCCAATCTGGAGGAGTCCACTGGGAGACTATACCATTTACTTTGAGATGATCTAGAAACACTCCATTAAAGTATTCACCACCTCGATCTAATCGAAGAATTATAATACTATGTTTGGTTTGTTTCTCCACTTCATACTTATATTCTTTAAACTTTTCAAAGGCCTCAGACTTGTGTTTCATCAAACACATATCCGAATCCAGATCTATCATCTATAAAAGTAATGAAGTATGAAAATCCACCCATGGCTTGCGTAGACATTGGTCCACATACATCTGTGTGTACCATTCCTAGCAAATTTGCAGCCCTCTCTCCATGTCTACTAAATGGAGACTGCAGTGCCACTATAAAGTGAGATTTTCATCATCCCTTTTCTTTTATTAGTTTGTTCAATCTAAAGTAAATTATGTCACATATATACAGACCATTATTTAAAGCACCACGTCCATAAAGAATATTATCTCAAAGAATAGAACATTCATTATTCTCAATAATAAATGAAAATCCAGCCAAGTCTAACATGGGAATAATATTCCTCACAATCGAGGGAACAAAAAAACAATTATTTAAAACAATAGTCTTGCCCATAGGCATATGTAAATGAAATGATTCTACATCTTCAGCAGCAACTCTTGCTCCATTTCCATCAGTAGAATCACCTCCTCTTCCTCAAGAGTCCTACTTCTCCTTGGTCCCTGCAACAAATTGCAGATATGAGAACCACAGGCGGTATCTAATACATAAGTAGAAATGACATATTCACTTCTATCATGAACATACCTGAATCAGAAGCGGTAGTCTCACTACCCTTCTTCTTCAATTCTGCAAGGTAAACCTTGCAGTTACTCTTCCAGTGCCCCACCTTGTTACAGTGAAAGCAAACAATTTTGCTCTCGGGGTCTTCAGCTTTTGGTGGAACCGGCGTTTTCTCACCTACTTTCTTCTTCTTGGAAGAGTTCCTCTTCCTTTTCTTAGGATTGGAACCTTCACCAATTAGAAGAACAGAACTCTTCTTAGGGGGAAAATTCGATTCCGCAGTCTTCAACATGTTGTGGAGTTCAGGCAGGCTGACATCCAACTTATTCATGTGAAAGTTCACAACAAACTGCGAGAACGAACTCGGAAGCGATTGCAAGACCAAAACTTGGCTCAGTTCCCCATCCATGGCAAAACCAAGTTGTCCAAGACGTTCAATCAAATTGATCATCTTAAGTACATGGTCATTCACAGATGATCCCTCAGACATCCTACAACCGAACAGCTCCTTCGATATCTCATATCGAGCTGTCCTCCCCGCCACATCATACAACTCTTGTAGATGTATGAGGATAGTGTGAGCATCCATATGCTCATGTTGCTTCTGTAGCTCAATATTCATGGAAGCTAGCATGATGCATTGAGCAACATTTGCATCATCTATCCACTTACGATACACAACGTGTTCATCATTATGTGCATCACTAGCAGGTTCAGTAGGCTTAGGTGAGTCAATCACGTATTCCAGCTTCTCAATCCTGAGAACAATTCTCAAGTTTCGAAGCCAGTCAGCATAATTAGGACCAGTCAATTTGTGAGCATCCAATATGCTCCTAAGTGATAGTGTAGAAGACATAACGTACAAAGTAAATCTGTAAATGATAAACACATAACAACACTTAGCAAATATTCGATTTCATTTCAAAACACTATATGAATCGGGTCTTTATTCATAAGTGGCTCCCACTAGTTTTCTTAATTTATTCAACCCCCTACATGAAAAATTAAGCATTCAAAATGCTAGTGGGAATAGGGATCCTACATTCCATTACACGACCCCGGCTGTAGCACGAACCGCCATGTAATGTTCAATAGGCAGACAACTCTTGTCAATTACATCTCATGTTATTCTCTAATCAAACTTTAGCCTCTTGAATAATTGAGTCTCGGCTGTAGCACGACAAACTCAATATTCTAAGTCAAGTCTAACCCAACATTCCGTACAGTTGAATCAGTCCCCAAAGGCCCACGGCTGTAGCACGTACCGACCTTTAGATTCTTATTCAATGTACACATCTCTATGTAATAGACAAGTATTTCTTATTTCGAAATCAAAGCCCTCGGCTGTAGCACGAACCGACAATGATTCAAAAATAAGAACTACTTTCTATCATGTTGGAAGGCTATGACCGACACAAGCCCGTTGTATCATTGGCCAATTACTACTTGATATTATTTAATTTTAGAGGGATTATATTACGTTACAATCATAATCATATTATAAAGAGATTCTTCCGTTTAAATTAAATATTTCAAATCAATAATCAATAATCAGACGATTCCCAGATCGGGTGGAGCATTGTCAAGAGGCGTCACTTAATAACCCTTTCTTACAGATAGAAATCTGTTGTTGACAGAATCATCCTTTCTCTCATATCAAAAATTCATATTCAATTACGTGTTTCACAAACACGAGAATCTCATGATTGTATTCATAATATTATTCTTAAGGTTATGAAACAATTTCACTATACTAGGTTGTCTAACAAACGCCTTATGTTCATTCAAGTTCACCTAAATCTATCATCGCATGATAAACTAAGCATATATCACATATATCAACATGAATAAATATCAAGGTAGGCATGTTACATCATCTAGCACATTAGTCTAAGCATTATACATCTCTATGTATCACATGAAGCATTTAAAAGCAATTAAAATAGTCAAAAACATCTTTAAAACACTTCATGGAAATATAAACAGTTCAAAACTTTTATATAAACTAAAATTGATCACTCCATTAGATCCGTCTCGGAAAAACGAATCCAACGGTATATTGCACGCCCAAAACGGAGTTACGAAACTCCCAGAAAATCAATTTTAATATCAACAGACGGGCTGTAACGCATGACAGGAACGCGTTACAAGCCCTGTAACGCATTCTGGTGATGCGTTACAGCCCTTTTAAGCCATTAAAGGGTGTAACGCATTCCGTGAATGCGTCACAGGTGTGTAACGCATTCCGGGAATGCGTTACACCCCTATAATTTTTTTTTTAATTTGCAGCAGCCGCCGTTTCTCGATTTCCGCGCCTGACACAGACAGCCGTACCTGTTGTTTTTCTTTCTCCATGCAATCAGAAACAACGGCAGACTTTGTACAGATATACAAACATATATATATATACTATATATACATATATTTACCCTTTTTAATTACAAATTTTAATTACAAGAACTTCAAAAATTCATAATAAAAAATCTATACATCCTAAAATTATGAAAAAAATACCCAGACGATCTACAACACTTTTAGAACCCAGATCAACATTCAAAATTATTCTGAGAAACGATTTCTCATCAGACAAAATTAAACCATGATATAACTTGTAAAAATCATAACTAATTCATACAAGCACATAAAATTCTGAAATTTTTACCACAGATCTATATGCATACAACCTGTGCTCTGATACCATTGTTGGATTTTTAAACGCAGCGGGGGCATGGTAAAACACTTTTACACATACAAAATCCAAATAAAAGCATATAAATCGTGAAGAAAAATTCGAGGGATCGAATCTAACCTTTTAAATTAATTCGGAGACAACGATCAGAGATCCTTAGCAGTTGCTCCTCAAGTGAGCACTCCATCGGTATCCACCAAGAAAACGACTTTTAGGAGGAGGAGGAGGTGGAGAGAATTTGGTTTTCTGAAACTTTTGGGTTTCTGGGGTTAGAATAAAATAGGGTCTATAATAGTGTATTTATAGGCAAAATTTTCAGCTAAAATTTTCCCATAAATAATATTATTATTATCCCATTTATTATTCTCATTAATAATTAAAACACCTTTTAATTATTAATCCTTTTTCTAAACACTTTAGAATTAATTCTCTCTCTTGGTTTAATTTCCAAAAATTAAATCCTTAATTAATAATATTAAGAACTTTTCTTAATTAATTTATAATCAATTAAATCTCATTTAATCAATTATTAAATTTGCCAATTAATTATTTATTTCACAAATAAATAATTATTAGCCATTATTAATTAATTCCTCCACCATAAAATCATTCTCTTTTTATGGTGTGACCCTGTAGATTCAATATTAAGCCGGTAGTAGAAATAAATAATAATAAAACTATTTTATCATTATTTATATAAATTCTCTAATTTATTAAATATGATTAATTAATTAATCACATTTATTCTACATCGTGAGTGATGCTTCTCAACATATCGCGACTATCCGGATAATATGAATTCACTACTTAGAATACCAAGAACCTGTCAGTGAATAATTACCGTACAATAAACTCCTTCTACCCTACAATGTCCCGATTAAATACAAGGCATGGATCTCTTGTCAAGCCTATCTAATTCAATCACTTGCTTACCATCTATTATGCGTAGTTCTATGCAAATTAGAAACTCCTTTCTAATTTCATTTACTCTGGCCAGAGATTCCTGAACTAGCATAAGTGGATCAGCCTTGAACATTCGCTTCCTTCACTGGAAGGGGTAGATCCTTTATTGATCATACACTATCTTCGTGTACAAAATCCTATACCCAGAAGAGCCCTAATAATTGTCCCTGGAGACTAAGAACTAAACCAAAGCATAGTTCAGTGTACACAAGATGACTATGATGACCTCAAGTCTAAGGATACTTGTACAACTATCACTAAGCGAACAACTGCTGACACGTGAGTGAACTCCATCAGTTGTTCAGCTGGGCGAGTCATATTCAGTGAACTTATTCCATAATAAGCACCTACATACTAGCTATAGTGTCACCACACAAATGTCTATGAGAACAGACATCCTTCATAATGAAGCAAGCATAGTATGTACCGATCTTTGCGGATTATTAATTACCAATTAGTAATCCTATGACCAGGAACTATTTAAGTTTAGAGTTATCATCTTTTTAGGTCTCACTATTATGATCTCATCATAATCCATAGAAAGCTTTACTCTAAACTATGGTATATCTTATTTAAACACTTAAATAGATAAAGCCCGTAATAAAAACAAAACAAGTCTTTATTAATATCAATGAAATCAAAACAGATTACATAAAAGTTATTCCTAAATCCTAATACATGATTGGACTTAGGACATATTCCTTTCAGAGGATAGCGGTAATTTGCATATACCCTTAGTATAGGGACCCAAAGGTGAAAATATTTTCTAAAACCGGGAGTCGAGGATCCCGAGTAGGTTTTGTATATATGGATATAAATATATATATATATACTTATATATATATATATGGTCATAGTTTTCAAAACTATTAATCGAATAAGGTTTATTCGATAACTTTAGCTTTATTTTATTATTGAATATTATTTCGAATATTATTCGAAGGCGTATGACTCCTTTATATTAAATGAATATTATTTTGAATATTTATTCGAGGACTTATGACTCCTTTTATTTTATTATCTGAATATTATTTGAATATTCATTCGAGGGCTTATGACTCAGTTTATATTATTTAATGAATATTATTTGAATATTCATTTGAGGATCTATGACTCCGATTATTTGCTGAGATATATTATTTATTTTATTAAAGAATAAGGTGTCAATAATCAAACTTATTTTCGATTATTCAAATAAAGATAGTACTTTCATATAAGTATATCTTTGGTTATTTGATATCCATTTCAAGTATAAGTTTTAATACTTCTACTTCAATTATTTTTATAAAGATTATTCTTTATGGGAATATTATTTAAATAATAATATTCAGTCATTTTCTAAATATTCTGGGGACTGATTACTTCATTAAATCAGCTTTACTCCAAACACTCTATAAAGTGTTTCCGAGTCTTCAAAATGATTTTTAAAAGTTAGAGCGGATCCCAAAACTCATTTTTATATTTAAGATCTTCCTTTTTAAGGGGATTTAAATACTCGCTCAAAACCTGAGGGATCCGGCTCTGTGGTGTGTTTTATATTCGCAACAAGGTTGCTGTTTTGATAAATGAATTGATTACTTACCCAACACTCAGGAAGTAAAATTCTTGGAACAAGTTAATCCATTAACAGGCATCGCCTGGGAAATATCGGTGAGTTCTCCTTTCCAAATAGATACGACTTCTTGGTGGAGCCGTATCAACAAGTTTCTACTTGGGGAAAGTGGGGACGAGCTTTACGTTTCAGAGTCATGGATTTCATCTGAACTAGGAGTGGCGTAAGTGGCCGAGTAGCGCCGGCCCAGCCTTATTATATTGGCCCAAATGGCCTGGAAGTTCCGCTAAGGCGGTCCATTCCTTAGGAGTTCAGTGTTTGGTTGACAAGTAAATCCGACAGGTTCTCCTCTACATGTAGAAAATGGTGGGGTTGTACTACTACGACTGATCATCATAAGTGGTCTTCCTGGCGCGGCAAACTCCCGTAATGAGTTCATCATCCAATTGGATAATTTCTGCAACACTACCCAGAGCACTTCGATAGAAAGGCTACGGTTGGGTGATTGTTGGGTGTTGGCAGGGTCAAGTTTTCAAAATAATGTTTACATCAAATGAAGTATCTCGTAACTTCATTTTATTTTGATAATATTTTAAAGATTTAATCTATTCAAATCTTGTCTTATAGTCTCATCTATGTGATGAACTTTTGAAATTAATTATAACTTGAACGGTGGTAGTTCAAGTAGTATTTGGAAAAGATATAAGTATATTGGAGTATTTGGTAACTTCATCTTTTAAGCTTATATCTAATTAATAATTGTCTTATGTATGACAAAGATTTTCAGAAAAACGTTGAGACAAGGTTAGATATATGAGATCACCTTGCAACGATATTTTTTTTTATACAGTTATACACTGGGACTTCCAATATTTTGAAAAGTATATATGTATATATATATACTGAATATTTTGCGATTTCATCGCATTAAGATATCAACCTGGTTCATTTCTTTTGACCAAGACTTTCATGAGTACTAAGAGAAGGCTCATATACTATTAATCATTATACATATTATTTTGGTGGGCTTGTTGCTCACCCTTGCTTTCTTCTTTCATCACACAACAACAGATAGAAAGGATGAACAGGACCAAGCTCTCGATTCGCAAGCGATAAGGAGACGTTCCGCAGTTTTCTAGAAGCATTGATGCCACCGTAGCTGAGGTAGGAACTACCAATAGGCTAGGTTTTCAACTTCTAATGTACCAGATTTATGTATAATTATGAATTGTAATAATGGCAAAGAAATGTAAATTTATTCAGAAAACCTTTTAAGGTGTATTGGCAGATAATTGTGGAATAAAATGACTTGTGGTTATTTTTTTGGATGTTCATCTCTGAGACTATAACGTATGGTGTGTGTGTTTATTGTGGGGTCACAGTACAGAGTAGTTGAGTAATTATTAAGATTGGGTGTTATTAAGGGAAATGGAACTCGTGACAACCCGGATCCTCGACCCGGATTTAGGGGTGTTACACGAGTGTTGGGTAAGTAATCAAAATTCTTTTATCAAGACAGCAACTTTGTTGCGCATATAAAATACACCACAGAGCCGGATCCCTCAGGTTTTGAGCGAGTATTTAAATCCCCTTCGAAAGGAGGATCTTAAATATAAAAATGAGTTTTGGGATCCGCTCTAACTTTTAAAAATCATTTTGAAGACTCGCAAAACATTTTTAAGAATGTTCGGAGTGATGCTGATTTAATAAAATAAATCAGTCCCAATATATAAAAAAATATCTGAATATTATTATTTAAATAATATTCCCATAAAGAATAATCTTTATAAAAATAATTGAAGTAGATGTTGTAAAACTTATACTTGAAATGACTATTAAATAACCAAAGATATACTTATACGAAAGTAATATCTTTATTTGAATAATCAAAAGTAAGTTTGATTACCGACACATTATTCTTTAATAAAATAAAGAATATTAAATAGTAAATAACTCGGAGTCATAAGCCCTCGAATGAATATTCAAAATAATATTCATTAATAAAATAAATGGAGTCATAAGCCCTCGAATGAATATTCAAAATAATATTCAATAAATAAAATAAGCGGAGTCATATGTCCTCGAATGAATATTCAAAATAATATCCATTAATAAAATAAAGTTATCGAATAAACCTTATTTGATTCATAGTTTTAAAAACTATTTATATATATATATTATACTCGGGAGCCTCGACTCCCGGTTTTAGAAAAAGTTCACCTTTTGATCCCCTATATTAAGGGTATACGCAAAAACCGCTTATCTCTAGCATAGGTATTATGCAACTAATAAGCATTTGAACTAATAGATATATAATTCAAGAATATAAAACAGGCATGCATATATACCATATCACATGCTACAATATATCGCAAGAATTTGCTAATAACAAATATGCATTTATCACAAGATCATGCATAAACACATGTACATCACAACAACAGTTATACGGGTAGAAAACTTGCCTGAGCGACTGAGGGTTATTAATGGCTTGGGACGAGTCTGGTAACCTATAAACAACATGTGAGTTGGAATTAAACCAAAGTCACTTATAAATCTATACTTTAACCAAATTAGACTCTAACGCTCGCTTTGCGCTTACTGATTCTCTTAAATCACTCGAGTACCCTCGGCTCCACCATTTTTAATAATTTAACCATTACGAGTTTTAAGGAGATTCCTTCGCGAGTGTCTTACTAACTGCCTAACACACTTAACATAATTGTTTCATACACTTATTAACCCTTTTTAGGTCTTTAACCTATGTTTCAAAGTAAGGCGAGGGGTAATGTTTCGTTTGCGAAACATCGTTACTTAAAACGGCCGTTTCTCCTAAACCGTACATCGGAATCAAACGAACCACATATCAAAACGAAGCTCGTAACATGAACTATCTAAACATGGCAATGGTCAAAGCCTAGCAGGGAGTTCTCGAGTCCTAATGTTATGAACAAAAGCAGTCTAAAGTAAATCAGACATTACGACGACTATGTTTACGCGATTTCCCAATTTTATACCATTCCAATTCAATCACCAAACAACCCCAATCCATTCATACAACAAAAGTCCATCCATATCACACTACAACAGCCCCAATAAACTCAATATTAATAATTATACTTATTCTTAAACTTGAATTTAAACTATACTTAAATCCTTTAACCAAACCATAAGATTTCAACATTCAATTCACCACCATTCCAACCCAAACTCTAAACAAACAAGCTTCAAGATACTCTTTACCATAACTATCAAAATCATCCTAATATACAAAGTAAAGCTAGGGTTTGGAGATGATATACCTTCCTTGAAGTGATGTGAGTAGCTAGGAAGCCTTAAGAAGCCTTGAGATGTCTTAGAAATGCTTGGATCTTAAAGGAAAAACAAGAAAAATCAAGTTAAAAACCTTGAAATCACTATTCATTGTCTTCTTCATTGATTTCTTGGAGAAGATTAAGAATGAATTGGAGGTTTAAACTCATAAGATAGTCATAACTATGCATAAGGAGTACTAGAGAATTATCTTACCAATTTAGGAAGCTTGGAACTTGGATTTTGAAAATTCTTCTCTTTGAAAATGGAAAAAGCCGAGAGCAAGCTTCTTGGTGAAGAGAAATAAAATGATTTTTGTGTTTGCTTTGTTTTATTTTGGTTGGTTGATTTTCTTTTGATTATTTTTGGTTAATTACCTTATTAACCTTGTCTTTGTGTGGTTATAAACCAACCACATCTCCTTCCCCTTATGTCATGCTTATGTCATGCTTATGATGTCATCTTCCCTTACTTGCCCCCTTCTTATTGGTTGGATGACCTCATCATCCCTAACCTCCTTGATTAACTCCCTAATTGTTTGCCTAATAACCGCTGATCTGTTATACGGTTCGCTTAACTTTCGTTCTCGTTTCTCGTTTGAGGGATCATACCCGGGATCTTATTACTTGGGTTTCCTTAACCTTTCTCAATACATTATATTCCTTTTATGATCCTCTCTTATAATCCTTTAATTTAAATCCTTTTTATCCTGTTACCTTATACTCAATTCCCTCCGTATCTAGTGGATTTCCGGGAAAAATCAAAGTGTTCGGAATTGGATTTTGACGATCTTTACATACACTTATATACCATATAGAGTACTAATAAAATCTCAGAATATCCAAAACAGAACCCCTACATAGTGTGGCATGAAAAGTTTTCTCATTCAGCAAAAACACTATTCATAAGGGTTACAAAAAGTTCAAAATTTTGGGGGTTATTACAGTCTAGCTTGGAAGGATCAGCCTTCAGGGGCTTAGGCCAACGAATATCTCTATCTTTCTCGATCTCCATCAAGATCTGGCTTCTAGGAGAATTCAGCTTAGCGTATTCAGTGAACTTTTGCCCAGGACCTCCCTTCTTGGGGGTTGAATCAGAGTTTTGTTCGGTTTCAGGATACTTGTCCTTAGCAATATACTCCAGATCAGTCTTCCGCTTCTTGCCTACAACGGGCTCATTACTCACTACGGTCTTCCTCATGCTTTCTTCGACTTTGATATACTTCCCTGCCCTCTCCTGGAGCTGCAACATGCTTTCAGGGGGCGTTTGGCCAAGGACATCTTAAAAAACTCATCCCTAGTTCCTTGTTACAGTGCTATCATGGCTACCTTATCATCAAGGTCTGGGACTTTTAAAGCCTCCTTTGTGAAACGATTCAGGTAATCTCTCAAGGATTCCTTTGTCCCCTGCACAATGCTCATAAGAGATGCAAAACTTTTCTCATGAACTCTCCCATTGATGAATTGCTTAATTAAAGCCTGGCTTAATTCTCTGAATGACCCAATAGAGTTTGGGGGCAAGCGACTGTACCACCTTTGAGCCATACCCGACAGGGTTTGAGGGAAGGCCCGACACTTTATAGCATCATTCACGGGCTGCAACAGCAGTGCATTAGAGAATGTTCTAACATGATTAGCGGGATATCCCATGCCATCATAAGCTTTGATAGTTGGCATCTTGAACTTCCTTGAGATATGAGTATTCATTATTCCTTCAGTGAAGGGTGGAGTAGGATCATCAGGATCTCCAAGGGGAAGAAAATTGCTTGGATCAGCCCTTGGGACAACAGCCCTTCTCTGCACCGGACCGTCCAGGTCTATGATGGGAGGAGGATTTCTCCCTCTAGGAGGTGCTTGGGGTCTGGTAGTCTGGTGCGCCTTGAAGTCGTGCCTCAGCCTTTGAATCTCAGCCTCATGAGCCCTGATCCTTTCCTGCACTTCTTGGGGATTCTCCCCTTGGGTGCTTGGAGGGCGTTGGCTTCCATCAGCCATCGACTCTTTGCCAGCACGCCTCCTTCTTGGGGCCACTTCATCATCCGAAGATTCGGAGTCTCTCTCAGTGTAAGGACCAGAAAATTCCCGATCCTCGGGGATAGGAGCCAAACCTCGTATGTAGGGGGCGATTGCCTTCGTGCTTCACTTCGCCCAGCATGTCCGCTTCCTCCAACCTCGGGGTAAAGGGGCATCCCATAAGGGGGGTTAGTAGTAACAACGGTTGAATATTCATACCTGACGGGTCGAGAATTCACAGGTACATGTACTTGTTGAACTTGTGGATTCGTACCTTGAATAGCCGGTGGAATCGTCCCTTGTGGCTGAGGTTGAGTTGCCCCTATCTGGGCTTCCCCTTGAGTAGATGCATAAGTTGAGTGAGGGGGTATCTCCACGGTTTGACGAAATCACCTAGGCTGTCCCCGATGGTGTTCCTTCCTCCAGAGCTCTAATTGTTCTCCGTGTTCTCGCCATGGTTGTTGTTGTGCTTTCCCGCAGACGGCGCCAAATGTTATGGATTAAAAACTAATATATATAATTGCTGTATTTATTACTAAGGAACGTGAGCTTCGAGGCTCGATTTGACTGCTATTGTGTTTCGTGACCCAATCTGCCTTAACAAGATGCCTACGTACCTTGCTGATTGCCAAGGATCAAGTCAAAAAACGTAGTTCTGATTTGTGGGGTGAGGCCCCTTATATAGATGTGAGAGTCCTTGAATTGGACTTGGTATAGGAGACTTGATGGTCAAGTCTCTGAATTAGGATAGACTTAGGAGTCCTAGGGAGTAGGAAGCTGATTCCTTATCCCATGAGGTTCCTTGGAGGCCAATCTACAAGGATTTATATCCCCACTAGGACTTATCTTAATAGCTGTTTTTCTCCCTTATTTATTAATTACGAAATTAATAAATAATCAGGGTTTTGGGTCTTCTTTGTTCCATCAGGCCTGATCTGGTCCATCAGGCCTGATCAACGTCTTAACCTTTCTGGTCTGAATATCATACATCTTCTTTTTGGGCCTAGCAGCCCACATCTTGTATAATTTATGTAATATTTAATTACACAATCAGGATTTATTTATCCCTATCAATTGTGTTTGATGTTATAAACATGTTCCCTATGATTATTGGAATCGACTAGTGTATAATATGTTGTTGTTTCATTACGGGAAATATCAAGTCGAGTTATAAATTTTCTAGATTTTTGAATCGATTTCTTGGATTGTTGAATGAATATTTGCTTATTGTAATTGCTGGATTTGATTGGAGTTGTCATGAGCTTCAGATTCGTGTAAAATTTGTTGAGTTTGGTTTCGGTTTGGGGCTCAACGGCTGTTTGCCGGAAAACGTTCGAGCTCACCGGATTTTAACCGGGAAGCAATGAACTCAGTCCGTTCTTGATGAATTGCGATGAGTCTGAGTTGTTGTGTGATGGGTAAAGAAAATCGAACCAAAAGGCAAGTGAAATTGTGTGTTCAGGTTGGGTAAACAGTGTCACCAGATTGTCGCCGGAACAGGGAAGAGCCGCCGGTGTTCTTGACGACCCGACTGGTCTTAACGACCTGGTGGTTGACCCAGATATAATCGCCTTCGACCCAACTCCACTTCCTAAATTCTGTTTTTCGATTTTCTGTTTTTAAATAATTCAAAAAAATCCTATTTTAATTCTAAAAATCATTATTTTTATTCTGAAAATTATTTTTATTTGAAAAATAAATCCAAATTATTTAATTAATTAACTTTAATTAATAATTAATTATTTAATTGATCAATTAATTTCTATATTAATTGATTAATTTATTTAATTAGTTATTAATTAATTTTAATTGATTATTTAATTAAATTTAATTATTTATTTGGATTTAAAAATTCCAAAAAAATAGTTTCGAGCTTTAAAATATTATTTTAAATTATTTTTGAGGCTCGATGATTATTATAAAAAAATTTAAAGTCATATTCGGGTATTCAAACCCTATTATCTAATTATAAAACGATTCGGAGACCCGTTTTAATTCTGAAAAATATTCAAATATTCGTATTAAATAGACCGTTCGTCCGTTTAATATGAAACAAACGCCTCTGGACTCAGAAAAATGTTTTCCTTCTATTAAAAATATTTTTGAGACCTAAATTCTTTTGTATCAAAATAGCATTTGTTTTATGAATCATTCTGAGTCGGTTATTGATAAAAAAAATACTTTTTTTTACCTGATTTCAATTCTAAACGTATCGAGACGTATCTTTTGACAATTCAACTTATGTGCTACATGAATCATGTGAGTATGTGTTATATGAATAATATGATTACATGCCTTATGTGTACGTGTTATGTGAATTATGAGTCAACGTATCTTTTAAACGTTATTTGATTAAAGTTGATCCTTATCTGATATTATCGGGAGGGTAGACGATAAGAATAAATGTATAGACTAGACAATGATATATATTGTCAGTTAATTGAATGGTATCTTTTATGATAGATACTCATAGTACGAGGCATTCAAAGCCAGACAGAGATTGTAAAAGTAAAGCCTGATTACGTGTAGTAATGAAACGAGTAGATTTAGAAAAGAGATAAACCTGAAATGGTGAATGATAAGAAAGGGCAAGTGGCCTATCAATAAAAATGCAGATACATCAGGACTGAGTGATATGGCCAATAGTTAAAGACCAGAGGTTTATCAATTGAGGCAAGTATTCCTACACTTTCTTCTAAAATACAGCAAATATTTCTTCGTTCCTATTCTAAGTTCAGAATAGTTAAATGTTTTTTTATATTTCGTTATAATTACTCTTATTTATGCTAGTGCCTTTCTGGTCTTATTCCTTGATTATCGATTGATCTCTTGAGTAAATACCCATTAGTTTGGGTTATTTGCGAACCCGGAATCGGGATGTTTTGAAATGAAAATGATTTGACATCAAAATACTCCACAGACTGGATGGTTATGATGAGGGCCAGGAATGAGCTGGACCCTAAGGGCCAAAGATGGCTGGTCCCTTGATTATTAGGCTATAGTTTCTTGGGTACCCCATATGTTGGTTGGGTCTATGTAGTTGGGTATTGATTCGCACTATATCCTGGCTCACTAGCAGGTTATAATGCATATTTTAGTTTCTAGTGTCAAGTCTAATTTATTGTTGATCACCATTAACGGCATTCCTTCTTGAATAGTTTATAATTACAAAATCAAACAAGAATTTGATTCAAAGGGATGAAACATTGATACGTTCATTGTTTTTTTACAGAAAAATATGATTTATGATTAAAGGTCAATGAGGGCCGACATTGTTCTCTCAACTATTTTAAATATATAAAGATGTTTTGAAATCATTCAACAATCGTTTCCGAAAGTTTCTTTGATTTTATACCTGGAAACCATTTATGATACTTGCTGGGCATTTTTGGCTCACTCTTGTATTGTGAGCTCTTATTTCATTCATTATCAAATGAGGACAAAAGTGAATAGCTTTTAATAGACAACAAAAGTGGAGAGATCCCGGCTGAAGAAATTTGGATGTGTTAGAGTAATCAACACAAGGAAATTAATAATGAGGTAATGAAATTGTATTTAAACGTTGTAATTTTAGAAGTTTAGATTCTTGTTTCATACCATAACCTGTAAGTGATACGGAATAATGAGGGGTTGTCTGTATATTTGTTTTAATATACAGGTTTATATTGTTTAAAGTTGTGTAGTGACACCCAATCCTGACCCTGAATTTTGGGGATGTCACATATAGATACTCCACTTTTTGTGAGAGATAGAGCTGTAGGGTTGATCTTTCCTTCCTTCTGTGGTGCTTCTTGACACTATCTCCCTCATTCTCAACGCAACTCCAATACCAAATGGTAGTTTTGTCTGATCACTGAGTTGATATCTCAAGAAAATTAAGTGTATCAGAGCAAAATATGGGGATATATCAGAGTGAGGCAATGTAATACTATTTGAGAAATGTTTGTTATAATAACTCGGGCTAGAACGTATGAGGTTTGATAGGCTCATAGTCAGTTCCTAAAACCACTGAGGGTGTTGAATATCACAAACATCTGAAGTACACAAAAAACATGATTTGATCATACAGAATCTAATCAGACTAATCAAACTAGTTTCACGTGATCTTAACCTATCAATCAAAGTTATGATTGAAAGGAATATGTCCTAAGTCCAATCATGTATTAGGATTTAGGAATAACTTTTATGTAATCTGTTTTGATTCATTGATATTAATAAAAGACTTGTTTTGTTTTTATTACGGGCTCTATCTATTTAAGTGTTTAAATAAGATATACCATAGTTTAGAGTAAAGCTTTTATGGATTATGATGAGATCATAATAGTGAGACCTAAAAGATGATAACTCTAAACTTAAATAGTTCCTGGTCATAGGATTACTAACTGGTAATTAATAATCTGCAAAGATCGGTACATACTATGCTTGCTTTATTATGAAGGATGTCTGTTCTCATAGATATTTGTGTGGTGACACTATAGCTAGTATGTAGGTGCTTATTATAGAATAAGTTCACTGAACATGACTCGCACAGCTGAACAACTGATGGAGTTCACTCACGTGTCAGCAGTTGTTCACATAGTGATAGTTGTACAAGTATCCTTAGACTTGAGGTCATCATAGTCATCTTGTGTACACTAAACTATGCTTTGGTTTAGTTCTTAGTCTCCAGGGACAATTATTAGGGCTCTACTGGGTATAGGAATTTGTACACGAAGATAGTGTATGATCAATAAAGGATCTACCCCTTCCAGTGAAGGAAGCGAATGTTCAAGGCTGATCCACTTATGCTAGTTCAGGAATCTCTGGCCAGAGTAAATGAAATTAGAAAGGAGTTTCTAATTTACATAGAACTGAGCATAGTAAATGGTAAGCAAGTGATTAAATTAGATAGGCTTGACACGAGATCCATGCCTTGTATTTAATCGGGACATGGTAGGGTAGAAGGAGTTTATTGTACGGTAACTATTCACTGAATAGGTTCTTGGTATTCTAAGCAGTGAATTCGTATTATCCGGATAGTCGCGATATGCTGAGAAGTATCCCTCACGATGTAGAATAAATGTGATTAATTAATTAATCATATTTAATAAATTAGAGAATTTATATAAATAATGATAAAATAGTTTTATTATTATTTATTTCTACTACCGGCTTAATATTGAACCTACAGGGTCACACCATAAAAAGAGAATGACTTATTGGTGGAGGAATTAATTAATAATGGCTAATAATTATTTATTTATGAAATAAATAATTAATTGGCAAATTTAATAATTGATTAAATGAGATTTAATTGATTATAAATTAATTAAGAAAAGTTCTTAATATTATTAATTAAGGATTTAATTTTTGGAAATTAAATCAAGAGAGAGAATTATTTCTAAAGTGTTTAGAAAAAGGATTAATAATTAAAAGGTGTTTTAATTATTAATGAGAATAATAAATGGGATAATAATAATAATATTTATGGGAAAATTTCAGCTGAAAATTTTGCCTATAAATATACTATTATAAACCCTATTTTTATTCTAACCCAAAAAACCTCAATTTTTAGAAAAACCTAATTCTCTCCACCTCCTCCTCCTCCCTAACGTCGTTTTCTTGGTGGATACCGGTGGAGTGCTTCACGTTTGAGGAGCAGCTGCTAAGGATCTCCGATCGTTGCTTTTGGATCGCATATTAAAGGTTAGTAATCGATCCCTACGTTTTTACCACGATTTATATGCTTTTATTTGGATTTTATATGTGTAAAAGTGTTTTACCATGCCTCCGCTGCGATTAAAATCCAACAATGATAGTATCACAAATTAGATTACAGAATCTTAGACCCATATGCAAATAAGATTGAGATATATGTGTGCTAAAATAAATATCAATATCATGAGTGTTTGCATCAGAGAAAAGCATATAGCATGTACACATTCAAACAACTCATATATTGCATCAAAATGTCTAACTTACTTACCACTAGCATATGACATGTAATACATGGTAATCAATTAGCTTTAAGACAAGTTTACAAACATGGATATATAAAATGATATAAATATATAAACTTACTTTCGCCTCATAGCATCATCATAGGCGTAGTAAATTTTACCTGAACCAAATTATATTTGTTGATTTCCAATTAATTGGATAAATTCAACATGCCAAGTTCACTAACCAAGTTATTGAGGGTAACTTCATCAAGTGGCTGCGTGAAAATGTCTGCAATTTGATCCATTGTGGGAACATAATGAAGTTCCTCAATACCATTCATTATATGCTCTCTAATGAAATCATACCTTATATCAATATGTTTGGTCCTTGAATGCCGAACATGATTGTTTGAGATTGATATGGAACTTGTGTTGTCACAGTAGATATGATTATTCTACAAATCAAGTCCATAGTCTTGGAGTTGGTTTCTCATCCAAAGAATTTGAGAATAGCAGCTTCCAGCAGCAATATATTCAGCTTCAGCAGTAGAAGTAGAAACTGAAAGTTGCTTCTTACTAAACCAAGAAACCAATCTTCTTCCATGAAACCGACAGCTTCCTGAAGTACTCTTCCGATCAATCTTACAACCAGCGTAATCAGAATCTGTATAGCCGATAAGATCAAAGCCCGTATCTTTAGGATACCAAATACCTAGATTAGTTGTACCCTTCAGATACCTGAATATTCTCTTAACAACTATCAGATGAGATTCCTTCGGATCAGCCTTGAACCGTGCAAATAAGCATGTAGCAAACATAATATATGGATGACTCGTAGTAAGATAGAGTAATGATGCAATCATGCCTCGATAATTAGTGATATCCACCTTCTTACCAGACTTGTCTTGATCAAGTTTTGTGGCAGTTGCCATCGGAGTCTTTGCAGGCGTTGAATCTTATGAGTTATATTTCTTTAAAAGATCTCTGATGTACTTCATTTTCCAAATGAAGATACCATCTACTTTCTGACTCACTTGAAGTCCAAGAAAAAAATTCAACTCACCCATCATACTCATCTCATACCTACTCTGCATAGGCTTAGCAAACCTTGCACAAAGTGCATCATTCATAGACCCAAATATAATGTCGTCAACATAGACTTGCACAAGTATGATATCATTTTTATGATTCTTATGAAACGGAGTCTTATCTATGACACCTCTAGTAAAACCATTTTCAAGAAGAAATTCTGAGAGAGTGGCATACCATGTTCTCGGCGCTTGCTTTAGACCATATAGTGCCTTGAAGAGAAAATAGACAAAATCTTCAAACTCAGGATTTATAAAGCCCGGGGGTTGCTCAACATAGACCTCTTCTTCAAGGTCACCATTCAAGAAAGCATTTTTCACATACATCTGATATACGTTGAAATTTGAATATGATGCAAATGCTAAAAAAATCTTGATGGCTTCAAGTCTAGCAATTGGTGCAAAGGTTTCATCATAGTCAATCTCTTCTTCTTTAGAATAAACCTTAGCAATCAGTCTCTCCTTGTTCCTTGTTACTACTCCATGTTCATCAAGCTTTTTTGTAACACCCCTAAATCCGGGGTCGGGGATCCGGGTTGTCACGAGTTCCATTTTCCTTAATAACACTTAATCTTAATAAACAACCAACTAATGCGCACTGTGACCCCACAATATACACACACACCATAAGTTATAGTCTCAGTGATGAATACCAAAAATAACACAAGTCATTTTATTCCACAATTATAAACCATTACACCTTAAAAGGGTTTCTGAATAAATTTACATATTCTTTGCCATTAGTATAATTCATAATATATATAAGTCTGGTACATTAACAGGTGAAAACCTAGCCTATTGGTAGTTCCTACCTCAGCTATAGTGGCATCAATGCCTACAGGAAACTGCGGAACATTTCCTATCCGTTTGCGAATTGGGAGCTTGGTCCTGTTCATCTTGTCTATCTGTTGTTGTGTGATGAAAGAAGAAAGTAAGGGTGAGCAACAAGCCCACCAAAATAATATGTATAATGATTAACAATATATGAGCATTCTCATCAAAATACTCATGAAAGTCTTGGTCAAGAAGAAATGAACCAAATATGATATCTTAACGCGACCAAGTCGCAAAATATTCAGTATATATGTATATATACTTTTCAAAATCTTGGAAGTCCTCTTCCATGCATAATTTACATAGAGTTTAAGTTTATAACTGTATAAAAGTATCGTTGCAAGGTGATCTCATATATTTAACCTTGTCTCAACGTTTTTCTGAAAATCTTTGTCATGCATAAGACAATCATTTACTAGATATAAGTTGAAAAGATGAAGTTACAAGATACCCCAATAAACTTATATCTTTTCCGAATACTACTTGAACTACTACCGTTCAAGTTATAATCAGTTTCAAAAGTTCATCATATAGATGAGACTACAAGATAAGACTTGAATAGATTTAATCTTTGAAATGTCATTTGAGAGAGTGAAGTTACGTGATACTTCATTAATTCCGATATATAAATATACGCCTATATATATACATTTCATACACTCTTCTGCTATGGGAGTATAAGCAGAGTTTTCATTCCCAAGAATTTTGGAAAGAAGAAACTTTGGCATAAACCTGATATCTTACTGATTAGGCAAAGATACCAATTAAGTAACCTTTTCTACTAGTTGATGGATGAATCCCCCACTGGTCATCACCCTGGCCACATTAGGACCTTATACTGGACTGCCACTCAGCCACTTAGGCTTAGATGGACTGCCACTCAGCCACTTACACCTTGATGGACTCCCACCGAGCCACTTACACATTTTATGGACTCCCACTGAGCCCATGTCGCCTATGCTGATGCATTTTGATTGGGCTTACTTCCCGAACATTGGGCAAGTAATCAAATTATTTTATCAAATTAGCAACTTCGTTGCGCCAAAAATACGCCACGGAGCCGGATCCCTTGGGTTTTGAGAGAGTATTGAAATCCCCTTCGAAAGGAAGATCTTAAATTTGAAAATGAGTTTTGGGATCCGCTCCAACTTTTAAAACCATTTTAAAGACTCGAAAACATTTTAAAGAATGTTTAGAGAATGATGATTTAATAAAATAAATCAGTCCCGATATATTATAAAATATCTGAATATTATTATTTAAATAATATTCCCATAAAGGATAATCCTTATAAAAATAATTGAACTAGAAGATTTAAAAATTCATACTTGAAACGAATAATAAATAACAAAAGATATACTTATACGAAAGTACGATCTTTTTTGAATAATCAAAAATAAGTTTGATTATTATTATTCAAAACTATTGAATACACCTTATTCGATTAATAGTTATAGAAAACTATATATATATAGTTATCTATATTATACTCGGGAACATCGACTCCCGGTTTAGAAAAATGTTCACCTTTGGGTCCCCTACACTAAGGGTATACGCAACTACTGCTTATCTCTAGAATAGGTATTGTGCAGTTTATAAGCATTTGAATTGATAATAAAATATCAAGATTTCACAACATGCATATATATACCATATCAACATGCTCCAATACATCGCAATATTTGCTAATAACAACTATGCACTTATCTCAAGATAATGCATCAATATATTTACATCACAACAACAGTATAACGGGTAGAAAACTTGCCTGAGTGTTCTGGGATAAACTTAAGCTTAGAGTGGGTTCGGTAACCTATGAAAAACAACATAATCCGGAATTAGACCACGGTCTCTTAAGAAACTAGTCAAAACTCACTCATACCCTAACGGTCGCTTATATGCTTAATGATTTGCGTTAATCGCCTGCGTACCCTTGGCTCCACCAATTTTAATAAATTAACGGTTATGAATTTTAAGGCGACTTTTTGCGAGTACTTTAACAACTGCCTAATACACCTTACATAATTGTTTCATACTCCAATTAGACATTTAAGGGCTTAAATCAAGGTTTCAAAGTAAGGAGAGGGGTAATGGTTCGTTCGTGAAATGCTGTTACTTAAAATGGTCGTTTCTCCTAAACCGTACATCGGATTCAAGCGAACCACATATCAAAATGAAGCTTACGACATGATCTAGATAAAAATGGAAAATTCACAGATTAGACAGTTAGCTCTCTGTCCTGAACACTAAGAACAAGCAGTTGTATGAAAACGGGCATTAGGACGGCTATGTTTACGCGATTACCAAAGTTTAAACTACTACGATCAATCACAAATCAATTCACAACCACCAATACAACAAAACTTCACCCAAACCATACTAAATCAGTCCATAACCTCATGATTTTCCCAACTCATTTAATCACAAACAAGAGCTACTAACTATACTTAAGTTTCATTAACCAATAACCAAGATTTATAACTCAAAATCATTCCAAACCCAACCAAACTTTAAACATACAAGAATCATGATTCTCATGAACTATATTAATCAAAACCACTACTAAACATTCAAAGTAAAGCTTAGGGTATGAGGTTTTACCTTCCTTGGTGAGTAGTAGTAACTAAGAAGCTTGAAATAGCCCTCGAAAGTCCTTACCAAAGCTTAATCTAACCAAAAACACAAGATCAAACAATTTAAATTTCTTGAAAACACTATTCACTCTCTTCTTCAATGATTTATTGAAAGAGATTATGAAGGAATTGGGAGCTTAAACTCCTAGGATAGCCATAACTAATCGTAAGGAACCTTAGATAATTACCTTGCAATTTAACAAAGCTTCGATCTTGAATTTTTGGATTTCTTCTTTCTTAAAACAAGAAAAGCCGAGAGCTTCTCTTCTTGGAAGCAAAGTCAACTTTTTAACTTTTGTGTTATGATATTTTGCTTGGTTGACTTCCTTTTTGTCTTGAAATTTTTTAATCTTTTACCATGGTAACTTTTACATGGCCCATAATCAACCAACAAAGGAAAATCCCTTGTCATGCTTATGTCATCATGCTTGTGTCATCTTGTTAACACATGTCTTCTCCTTGTTGGTGTGATGACATCATCATCCACTAACCTCTTTGATTAATCCTTAATTACTTGGCGAATGACCGCTTATCTGTTATACGGTTCGCTTAACTTTCGTTCTCATTTGTCGTTGGAGGGATCATATCAGGGATTTTATTACTTGGGTTCCCTCTAACCTTTCTCAATATTTTATATTCCTTTTATGATCCTCTCTTATAATCCTTGAATTTAAATCCATTTAATCATGTTACCTTATACTCAATTCTTTCGGTATCTGGTGCATTTTCGGAAAAAATCAAAGTGTTCGAATTTGGATTCTGACGATCTTTACATACACTCATATACCATATAGAGTACTAATAAGATCTCAGAATATCAATAAAAGAATTCCTACATAGTGTGACATGAAAAATTTCATTAATCAGCATAATCAGCAAAACTAGCAAAATCACTATTACTAAGGATTACAAAAAGTCCAAAATTTTTGGGGTTATTACATTGTTTCTGAAAACCCATTTTGTGCCAATCACTAATTTGTCTTTAGGTCTAGGTACAAGCTTCCACACTTTTTGTCTTTCGAACTGGTTGAGTCACTCTTGCATAGAAATTACCCAATCAGGATCCCCAAGAGCTTCATCTACTTTCATTGGCTCCATTTAAGATAGAAAACCGGAATAGAAATATTCATTTGTTGTAGCTCTTCTAGTCTTGACTCCACTATTTGGATCACTAAGTACAGAATTCCGAGGATGATCTTTACTTCACACCTTCTGTCTTGGTATATTAGCTCTTAATGACTCAACATTTCCAGAATTATGTTGAGTCTGACTACCGGATCCTTGTTCTTCCCCCCCCTGAGTTGTTGCCAGCTTGATCTCCAGAATCTAAAGCTTGAGGACTATTCCTAGAGATAGTACGACTATCATTGCTTGTTCCGGTATCATTCCCATTAGAATCTAAATCAGAATTATGATCATCAAGATCATTACCATTGTCATTGTTATTATCTAGAACAACTTTAGGTTCATCTTCTCCATCAGAAAGATCTTCAACATCAAGATTATCACCATCATCTTCCTTCTGAATACTTGGAATCTTGGCATCATCAAATGTTACCAAACACATGAAAGTATTTCACTGATGGTTTCTTGTTGGCCATTAACTCATAAGGGGTTTTCTCATACATCTTGTTGATCAGAGTTTTGTTTTGAGTATAGCATGTAGTGTTAACTGCTTCGGCCCATAAGTAGGTAGGAAGATTGGCTTCATTAAGCATAGTCCCTGCATCTTGAACCAATGATCGATTCTTCCTCTCAACCACTCCATTTTGTTATGGTTTCCTAGGTGCTGAAAACTGTCTTGAGATGCCCTTCTCGGTACAGAAATTATACAACTTTACAATTTTGAATTTTGTTCCATTATCTGATATAATTGTTAGCACAAGCACTCCAGCTTCTAACTCAATCTTGTTGATCTGATCAATAATCATTTCAGCTGCTTCATCCTTTAAATGTAAGAATAAAACCCACATGTATCTGGAATAATCATCAACAATCACTATGTCATATTTCTTTCTTAACATAGACATGACATTGATAGGGCCAAACAATCCATGTGAAGGAGTTGTAATGGTTTAGTGATATCAGTCATTGTCTTCTTCTCGTGTGATGCTCGCTTTGACTTTCCTTTCTCACATGCTTCACAAAGTCCATCAGGACTGAATTCCATCTCAGGAAATCCTCTCACCAATTCCCTCTTAACCAAAGAATTCATAGTCTTGAAGTTCAAGTTGGAGAGCTTCTTATGCCATAACTAACTTTCATCTGGAGAGACTTTTCTATAGAAACACATTACTTGACCATCAGCAGAATTCCAGTCAGCTACGAACAAGTCACCCTTTCTAACTACATTGAGAGTCAACTTATTATTCTTCTGATTAGAGATCAAACATTTCTCCTTCTTGAACGAAACTTTGCATCCTTTATCACAGAATTGACTGATACTGAGGAGATTATGCATAAGACCTTCAACCAGAGAGATTTCTTCAATGATGACATTGCCAATTTCCAAACAGCCATATCCCGTAGTATAACCTTTGCTTTCATCTCAAAAAGTAACTACAGGGCCAGTTTTCTCAACCACTTTTGATAGCAGGGCTCTATCTCCAGTCATATGCCTTGAACATCCACTGTCCAGAATCCACATGACCTTCTTCTGCTTAATGCCTTGAAAATAAAGATAATTAAGTTTTCTTTGGTACCCAAACTAAGTTGGGTCCAGAAGACTTAGAAGCATTTGAATATTTAACAATTTTCTTGACAGAATTGACAAGCTTAACAAGTGATGCTTTGCCATTGAATATTTCCTTGTCACTTTCAGAAGCAACAACAGACTTGCTCTTGTGCTTGGTGACAGGTGCCACTTTCGTAGCTTTAGGAGGTCTTACAATCTTTGATATACCAGTGTTCTTACCAGCATGCTTATCATGATTATGAGATATATTATGTGAGTGTGTGGAACCAAGATAAGTGTGCATGAAAGATACTGCACATGGCATGCAAACAGATTTATCACGCTTAGAAACTTAAGGCATGTTAGGCATGTTATGCACATAAACATTCTTAGCATTATCTACTTTAACCTTTCTACAAGCATGAGTAAGGTGACCAGCAGAACCATAGTTATTACATAACTTCCAAGGGCCATTACTTCCTATCCTGTCATTTCTTTTTTTATTCTTCTTATTCTTGGAAGTAAAACCTAGTCCAACAAAGGATAATTCAGAGTCACTAGCAGTATACATAGGTTTCTTTGTCTTTTGTCTCCTTGAGAGCTCGAGATCCTCAACAAGCATCTCATGATGAATATAAAGATTATATTCTTCAAAGGGCTCAACAGTAGCTTTCTTAAACAGAGGCTTCTTAGCTTCCTTAAGAACATAGGGTAACTAGGGGGATTAACAAATTTCTCTATAAGCTCATTTTCAACTACTCGTTTCTTAGAAGCTTTTCTATGTTTGTCGTAGTCTAGGCCTACCCCAACCTTTCCACCTACTACTTGATCAGCTATGAGATTCTTAGCAAGATTTACAGAATCAGTAAAAGCATGCAATTTAGTTTCTAATTCTGCATTCTTGTTCTTAAGCTCTTAATCTGTCTCAAGGTGCTTCTCAATCTTAAGCTATAAATAAGCATTATTTTGCTTAAAATTCTCCACCCTGGCCCTATCTAGAACTGACTTATCATTTTCATCTTTAACTTTCTTTAGTTCCACTTTAAGGTCTTCGACATCAGCTAGAGTACATCTTAGTGTAGTACTAACATTTCTATACACTTATTTCACGACATTGTGTTATTCAAAGCATTCCTTTGTATTGCATTGTGCCTTAAGATAGTGATTAAAAACAACATTTCCATACACTAGGACAGTCTGCCTGAAGGTGACATAATGTTCAATCTCACACAAGTTATCTCGAGGTAAAGCACGAATAGTTGGAAATTTTACGTGAGAAGAAGATTCTGACATCAATTCTAGATTTCTATATTGCTTTTCTTCATCATCTGTGCCATCCCAACTCTTCCCTTCAGCTATGTAAGATTTCACTGGATACTTCCTTGAGCTACCTGAGTCCTTCTAAAATGCTTTGCCTTTATCTCTTGCTTGTTGGGATTTCCTATATTCAGTGGCAAAGTGCCCAACCTCATCACAATTGTAGCATCTGAACTTGCTTTTGTCTACCCTCCATGTCTTGTAACCTGATCCAAAAGATGAACTTGACCTCAGACCACGATTGCTGCTTCCAGAACCCCTAAAGCCTTGCTTCCTTCTAAACCTGATATATCTTAACATCCCAGCTAAGTTGGCCATGGTAGGGTCTTCCATACCTTGCAGCTCCTCAATGGTATAGTAGTCACTAGGATTACTAGAGATGCTCCCATCATCCATCTCAGCTTCAAAGAGTGTTTCAACTTTAGACTTAGGGTTTTCAGCATTAATGTCAAGCTCTTTGATTCCACTGGCTACAAGAGCAGTTGTCTTTAGTAGTTCAGCATTCTTGCTATCAACTGTAGCACCATCATAGATAATATTCCTTTGTTCCTGCTCCATTTCATGAGTCTTCAACTTACCATACAACTTCTCAAGTGTCATGGTTTCAAAGTTAACACGCTCACGAACAGATGAAGCTTTATTCTCCAAGCGGTTAGGTAGGACCAACATAAATTTCCTATTGACTTCTCTCCGAGGATAAGTATTTCCATGAATACTTAAAGACTTAAACGCCTCATATTGTGAAGTCAAGATATCCATTCGATTCTGCCTGACATCTTCAGTTCCTTCCATAAGCAATTATATGGCCTCCCACACGTGCTTGGCACTTTCACAGACCATAATTTGTTGAATCATATCCTCATCCATCGATCCACCAAAATAAGTTACAGGTCTTCATTCAGAGTTATCAGTTCTTTGTCACGAGCACTCCATTCTGCTTTAGAACATGACAACCTCATATTAGGGAACTCTAGATGCTCCTTCATCGACACATATCTTCCTTCTCTTAATACCTTCATATACTCTGGATTTGACGCCCGAATATATAATAGCATTTTCTTCTTCCATAGATTGTATTTTGATTTATCGAACTTAGGAACCTTAATACTACTGACCTTCTGAGAACTCATCTGATCATATCTAAGAAAAATTCGCAATATACCATCTCAAAATATGATAACCCAGTCAGTCAACAATACCAAACTAGTCAAGTCAAAACCAACAAACCCAAAATCATATCTATACACCAGAAGCACTCCCAAACTTCGTATAACCAAAATAAACAACAAAACTTTCTAATCTAATGGATCTGATATGCATATCGATCAACAAGTTTTGATACCAATTGTTAGGTCCAAAAGGTACATACAGGGGGGTTGAATGTATGTTCTTCATTTTATCAAATTTATACAGCGGAATATCAAAACTAAAAATGAAATAAATAAGAAAAAAGATTATGGGTAAATATTCTTTTATTCAAAAGTATAAATACCAGAGGGTTTACTTACAACTCCAAATACAAAGATTCAAATCTACAGATATAAAAAGAACCAAAGCAATAAGCTATAAATCTAGGATTCTTCTTATCACTCTAGAAATCTAAAGCTCTTATCAACTGATATTAAATATAATCAAAGAAGATTTAAATAATGAGTGTTACAAGTATGTAAGGCTTTAAATGGTGTGAATCAAATTGGACATCACCTCTCCTTGTCAAATCAAGCTTTCAATGAGTGTTGAATCAATTTTGTAAGATCTTCGCACTGTTGTAAAAATGGAAAGATACAAATACAATCTGCATCTATTTGTTATATAGGCTGATATGTATGAGAAAGAAGAAGGACTATATGCTTAACCAGGACCAAGTATTTGAATTGATACATCTTGCATTTTAGTGTAACTTGCGTCCCTGAGCTTCACAAAAAACTTACTTGCGTAAAGTTGCCTATGAGTTCGCGCTGCCGCCGTAGCTACAACATATCCATTACGTGTTCCACGTATCTATGCTAAAATGGTATGTCCCTGATTCAAACTAAGTCATTGAGTATGAGCCAATCGAGCTTCAGCCAGATTTGTCCTACATCGAGCGACCAATCCAGATCCTAGACCGTAAAGAGCGAGTCCTTAGAAATAAGTCGATTCTCATAGTCAAAGTACTTTGGAGGAATCCTCGAGTAGAAGAGTCTACTTGGGAGTTAGAATCAGATATGCTTGACAAATATCCTCATTTGTTCAGTTAGTTAAGATTCCGAGGACATAATCTTTTTAAGGGCGAAGGTTATAATGACTCGTATTTATGTATGAAAAAGTGTAATTATTCAATAATTTAATAAATAAAATATGTAGTGTTTCTGTCAACTGTGTGTTTGTAAGAACCCAAAATTTTGACATCAGTAAAAGACCTTTATAAGAAGTAACCTTGCGGTTTAATAAAAACTTTTGCGACCACACTATATACGAGTTTTTAATTTAAGATTTCGAGTTCATATTGTGGTTATACGTACTAAATGAGTGTATGCAAAAGTCATGAGTTTTCGAAGAAAACTAATAATCCAATTAATATAATTTAACGAGCCATCGAGGAATAAGATAATTATGAAAGAGATGTGTCCTAAGTCCAATCATGTATGATGATTTAGGAAGAACTTTTATGTAATCTGTTTTGATTTCATTGATATTAATAAAAGACTTGTTTTGGTTTTATTGAGGGCTTTATCTTTAAGTGTTTAAATAAGATATACCATAGTTTAGAGTAAAGCTTTTTATGGATTATGATGAGATCATAATAATGAGACCTAAAAGATGATAACTCTAAACTTAAATATTTCCTGGTCGTAGGATTACTAACTGGTAATTAGTAATCTGCAAAGATCGGTACATACTATGCTTGCTTCATTATGAAGGATGTCTGTTCTCATAGACATTTGTGTGGTGACACTCTAGCTAGTATGTAGGTGCTTATTATAGAATAAGTTCACTGAACATGACTCACACAGCTGAACAACTGATGGAGTTCACTCACGTGTTAGTAGTTGTTCACATAGTGATAGTTGTACAAGTATCCTTAGACTTGAGGTCATCATAGTCATCTTGTGTACACTGAACTATGCTTTGGTTTAGTTCTTAGTCTCCAGGGACAATTATAAGGGCTCTACTGGGTATAGGAATTTGTACACGAAGATAGTGTATGATCAATAAAGGATCTACCCCTTCCAGTGAAGGAAGAGAATGTTCAATGCTGATCCACTTATGCTAGTTCAAGAATCTCTGGCCAGAGTAAATGAAATTAGAAAGGAGTTTCTAATTTACATTAAATAGAACTAAACATAGTGAATGGGAAAGCAAATGATTAAATAATATCTTGGCTTGACACAAGTTCCATGCCTTGTATTTAATCATAACATTGCAGGGTAGAAGGAATTAATTGTACGGTAACTATTCACTGAATAGGTTCTTGGTATTCTAAGTAGTGAATTCGTATTATCCGGATAGTCGCGATATGCTGGGAAGTATCCCGCACGATGTAGAATAAACATGATTAATTTATTAATTAATCATATTTAATAAATTAGAGAATTTATATAAATAATGATAAAATAGTTTTATTATTATTTATTTCTACTACCAGCTTAATATTGAACCTACAAGGTCACAACATAAAAGAGAATGATTTAATGGTGGAGGAATTAATTAATAATGGCTGGTATTTATTTATTTGTGAAATAAATAATTAATTAGCAAATTTAATAATTGTTTAAATAAGATTTAATTAATTATAAAATTAATTAAGAAAAGTTCTTAATATTATTAATTAAGAATTTAATTTTTGAAATTAAGTCAAGTAAGAGAATTATTTTTCTAAAGTGTTTAGAAAAGGGATTAATGATTAAAAGGTGTTTTAATTATTAGTTAATTGGTTAATAAGAATAATCAATGGTATCAGAGCTACTTGCGAAAAGCTTTTAATTCATTTATGTGTTTAACTGTTTTCGATATATGAGCATGTACGTGATTCGCCATGATTTGATGTTATTATAATATGCTTATATATGTATGGTTTTGAATATATGATATTCATGTGAGTTGTATAATTATAAGATGATTATATAATCTGTATATATACTGATATATACATGATTTATGTTTGTTCTAATTATGAGAATCATATTAGATACAGATTCTAAATTAGCTGCTGCAGATTTACTGAAATCTGGGTCTGGTGTCCGATTTACGCAAACGAATACCCTATTCCATAGGTAAACAAGCGTCTGAACAAAACTGATAGCGAAAGCTTTCAACGACTCGTCTGTAAGGCGTTTGACGTCATTTACTGCCCGTAAACAGTGATTCTTGTTTTTCTGATTTGATTCTGATTTTTCTGATTTTTGTCATATTTTTTTTAATGATTAGATCATGGATAATATGATATGTTAAGATCAGATTATGTGTTTTAACATGCTTTTATGTGTTGTATGAACATGGTGGATGGTTATGGCCTTTCGACCTTAGTGTAATGGTTTTGGTTTTGGTTTTAAATACGACTTGCATGTCGTCAATCTTTGTAATCATAAATTTTGAATGTAACTCGAGTTATTCTTGTAAGTTCATTAGATTAGTTTTACTTTCAATCATGTAATGTAATTGAAGACTCAAGAAGGCTATCCAATGGAGGTGATACAAAGAAGAAGACGAGGCATACAAGAAGTCTAAACAAAGAAGAAGACTTATGTAATAAGTAGTTGTATTTATTTCCATCACCATATTAGATTGACCTTGATCTTTATCATGAGCTTGATAAAGATCACATAGGATGGGGCCATAACCAAACATATTTACTTTATTGCACTTTACATTTACTTGTTTATTTAATTTTATATATGAGATATATGCCTATGTTTACCATGCGATGATAGATTTATGTGAACTTAAATCAATATAAGAGGTACTCTAGAAAATCTAGAATAGGAATCATTTCTTGCCTTAACAATAATATTATGAATACAATCATGAAATTCTTGTGTTTACGAAACACGTAATTAAATATGAATTTTCAATATTGAGAGAAATGATGATTATGTCAAAAGCAGATTTCTATCTGTAAGAAAGGGGTATTAAGTGACGCCTCTTGACAATGCTCCCCCCGATTTGGGAATCATCTGATTATCGATTATTGATTTGAAATATTTAATTTAAAAGTAAGAATCTCTTTATAATATTGTTACAACCGGCATTTTCGTGTAATACTATTTGTAAATTTGGTGCAATTTTAAAACCGAATGCCAATATATTCAACTATTGTATGCTTGTGTGAATGAGATTTTCTGCGTCTTAAATTTGCGTTATGTGGTATATGATTTTTCAAAGCAAAAGTTTATTTATTTCTTTTATTTTTTATTTATAAGAAATATTTTAAACCTTGAATAAATTTCTTTTTTAAAAGTTATTTTGTTCACAAATTTCAAAAGTGGTTTTATAAAATTTCTAAAAATCCAAGTTATTTTATGGTATAAATTTTATAATTTTTGAACTTGTATTTTATTTTATAAAAATAAATCTTTATAAATTTTAGTTGTCATAATTAGAAAATTACATGGTTGCCCTTGCATGCAAATCCTTTTCTATTCAATTTAAAGGGCTAAAGAGACAATTCCAACCCACTAACTCTTATTTTACTAGCCAAATTCCTTCTTTGCCCTTGCATGCAAAATGATCCAAGTATAATTGGAAGGTTAGTCTTGTCAATTCTCATTCCCACTCACATTTTGTCAAATCAAAAACCATAAAACAAGCAAATGGCATGATCATTCACTCCACTCACACCACACTTTCTCCTCCCTCCCTCCTCCCTCTCTCACTCTCGGCCCTTCTCTCTCTCACTCTCGGGTTTTAGCCGAGAATTTCCCCCTCCCCATTTTCTTCATTCCTCATTAAGCTCTCACCTTCTATACAAGTAAATACTACTTCCTATATCATGATCATATATATTTCAAGGAGTTTTGAGTAAAAAGTTTAAGTTTTAAGGTTGCATGTCAAGGTTTTAGTTGAAACTCAAAGTACGACCTTGATTCTTATGGATTTAAGGTTGTTTTTGAGAGGACTACAAGGAATGGTGAAGTGACAAGTCTTGAGAAGGAAACTCTTGATGTTGAATGGCCATTTCCCTTCCATTTCATTCGGCCATGACCTTAAGGGAGCCGAATGCATGGTCTTTGAGATCATTCTTGTTGCTTTGTTCAATCTTTGTATGTTTATATGATAATGGCATGAATCTTGTAGTGAAAATTTGATGAAACTCTTTGCATGCTAAGTGATCATCTAGATATAGCTTATGCTAGGCTTGCATGTCAATTTCATGGTGAAATATATTTAGAAAACATGTTGCTTTGGTTGGTAAAACTCGAAGACATGCAAGCATGTGGATTTCTCTTAGAATGTTATAAGATTTTGATCATTGGGAAAGATTTTGTTAGTAAGCTTTAATTTCAGTAGGAATAAGGTGTTAATATTGATTAGTCTTCCTTGATGCATGGTAATAATTCGGGTATATTTTATAAAAAAAAACATAACTTGTTATTTTCAAAAACTTGATGATTTGTGAGTTGTGAAATGTGGTTTCTTTTGTTTTGCCATGATTGCACCTTAGGTAAGGATGATCTCCACCAAGATTATTTTGAGTATAAGGGAGTTAGTTTAGTAGATCACCATGTTTAAGTCTTGGTTTGGGTATTGGGTTGTTGGTGGTTGAGTTTGTCAAGTCAAAACCTTGGAGAAAGGAGAGTTATAGTTTCTGCAGAAAATCAGTTTAGTACCCTGAGGTTTAGAGTGAGTTTTGACCATGTCATTGATGTGAACTTTGAGGCCCAAGCCACCAGAAGTTAGTATTGGGAGTATGTAACAGGTTTTAGGTGTTGGTTGGAGGTTTGCATGTCGTTTGCTTAGGTGCACAAGTAGAATAACAAAATCTGTCCAGCAGGGGAAAGTTTTGTTGCAACTTAGAAATAGGGAGATTTGACCATGTCATGGGTAGGCCCTCATTAGGCCCTGTTGGGCCTTAGTTAGAGGGAGTGTCAGAGAAGTTTTTACAACCATAGTTCATAGGATATGAGTTAGAACCATGTGTCACAAGTTAATTCAAGTCAGGGCGTTTTCTGCCCAGAAAAACAGGGGAACCATGGACTTTAAGCTTAGGCCCAAGAAGGCCCAAGCCAGGTCTTTGAGCCACATCAAGTTTGGGAGATGCCCTAAGGTCAGGAGAGTCTTGTGTAAAAGTTTTTAAGGAAAACCTATAGTTTAAGGGTGTCTAATGCACTCAAGAAACCATAGATGTCATTCTGAAATTTGCACCAGTGAGCACCTTCACTTATCACATAGTTTTAAAACACTTAGGAGTGACATTTAGGTTGACCACCATAGTTGTAAGATAGTATAAGGTCAGTAGAGCAAGGCCCGAGTGAGGGTCAATAGTTCTAGGATATTTTAGTAAAGACACACCGAGTTAGGAAGCCAAAATTTGAAGACTTTGTCTAGTTTAGCGACCAAGTGACTTAAGTTGTGAGTCGAGATCATCCAAGCCTAGTGTTGCATTATGGTGTATATGGTATTATTTGATATTAAAATATGATATGTGAGTATATGTGGCTTTGTGTGCAAGTATATTTTGAAGGTGAATACAAATTAAGTGCATATAGGCCTAAGTGCCATTTGTGTTTAAATTACGGGATGTGAATAGGTTAAGTTGGTGAGAATATATTATAACGAGGATTATTATTATTTATGTAGGATCTCGAGACGAGGGAAAACTTTCCATAAAAGTCGAGTGAAGCTTCCAGTTGCTCCTACCAGTCAGATCAGACCAGCCTTTCTCAAGGCAAGTGATTCAACTTGTCTTTCGTATTCGCTGTAAATAGTTCATATATATCATTGCAACTATCCTGAGTCATTTTGATATATTTAAATCAAGCGTATCTTATGTTTATCCTTGAATCATATCAAAATGCCATGAACCCTCGAGTACGTATTGCAAAGTAGTTCAAAATTCTTTTCATGATAGTATATTAAATTAATTTTGAATGCCATGATAAAAGAAAGGGTAGTTATAACTCTTGGTTGATTCTCTTGATTAACATGCTGATGATTCCTAAGTATTGATATCTCATCCTGATACTTAAACCCCTATGGAACCTTACCTTGAACCCTGAAAGCCAGATATTTATCAAAGTGATTCCTCATTGATTGATACCCCTCTTTCTTATCTTAAAGCTTGACAATTCTGATATAACCTGAGTTAAAGATCATTTCTTTATACCTTAACACCCTTAGTATTCATGAAGCTTATCTTCTTGATGATCCAGCACTTGTGCCTTGACGAGAAACCATTGCTTTAAGCCCAGTTTGGCATTACCCCTACATAATATCCAATAGCCTCACTAAATTTTCTTGTCCAAGTTTTATATATGAAAACCTTTCCGTTACCCTAATGGAGTAAAGTTTAGTGGATCATGGCCCTGAGATTTAGTACCATATTTCCCGTGTTCCGAGTTGGTCTATAATCCCTTGATAAAAATGCTTACTGTTAAAAGAGATTTTGTTATAATTCGGCATCAGTTTTTGAAATAAATAAAATGTGGGTTTTCAGTCCCAAATGGGGATAAATGTTTTCTTTGAATAGTGGATCTGGACTGAGACGCGAGTCCTTTCCACACTTATATTAGGCTTAAAAGTTGCCTAGGGATTCCTATTAATGTTCTAGAACCCAGCGAGGTTCGGGATTACTTCGCGGCTGATCACCGGTTGTAATCTGTAGCGTCATAAAATGATTTTGATTAAGATATGGTTTTGAAATTGTTTTGATACAAGCAAAATGATGCCGTCACCTAAAGTTTTATCTCTCGTTATCATTGGTTATGTCTTTCCATTGTCATTCTTTAATGTATATCTCGATTTATGTTTTGTATCGTACTGTTTAGCACTTGTTGAGCATTTGGCTCACTCCTTGCTTTACCCTGATATTACAGCTAGCAGCTATGGTTAGATTCAAGCAGACCGCCCGTAAGACCTGTGATGCTGATGCTTATGTTCGAGCTCAGGTAGACTAAGAGTTAGTAGTTTTGTGTGAGGACTCGATATTTAAAATCAGCTGTAATAGATGGTAGTGTTGGGCTGTTCCAAACCCTAAACTATAAGATCTTTGATTTAGTTATGTTTATTTATTTTTAAATAATGTAATAGTTATATTTAATTTTGCTGGTTAAGTTGGGGGTGTGACAGGTTTTGGTATCAGAGCTACGGTTTAGAGTCCCTGGACAGCCCAAATAGGTTATAGGGTATATATATAGGCTATAGATAATACACGAGAAAGTAGGTTAAGTAAGTTTGTTGTTAATACTCCTCTTATTGGTTGTCAGCAAAGGGCGCATTCCTCGACACCTTCTGGGTCGGACGACACTATTGCTTTCTCCGTGTATGCTGAGTTGAGGCGCGAGTTTGACATGCTTCAGGGAAAGTACGACCGACTGATAGACCGACTGAAGAACGTGTACCCGGACAGCCGAAACTACGAAGGGAAGCCCAAGGAGCAGATGACTGCGAGACTTGAGACCTTGGTTCAGTACGTCAATACTAAGCTTGAGGAGATGCCAACACACCGGGACCGCACCAACCAGTATGTCATTCAGATGGTGGCGGATGAGCCCCAGAGCATTGTGAAGACACTTCGAGAGGAAAAGACTACCAAGGCCCGTTCAGATGGAGTGGAGCCTTAGTTTTTTCCATTTACCTTTTCATGTTGTTGTACTATCAGACTCCGTAGAATTCCCAGTTGTTTCCGTTATTTCCTTTAAATAAGCCTGTTGTTCCTAGAATCAGACTTTGTCCTAATCCTATGTATTGTGACCTTTAAATTTTAATAATCATGCTTTATTGTTCCATTTGCTCTCAACTGTTATTTTACATTTTTATATGTATCGCCATATCTGCTTAAATTAAAACTTGACCTCATAAATAAACAAGAAGGCCATGCGATACCCTCAAATTATTTTATCATTCATATCTGTTTTGACATAACTCTTATTTCAGGATCATGCCTCCCAAAAAGAAGAACCCAACAACCACATCTACCACAGACCCAAATATTCTTCGAATACTGGAAGCTTTGCAACAACAAACCAATGCTATAGCTCAACAACAACTAACTCTTCAACAATGAATTGAAAACCAAGATAACCATGAACCACACCAACCACCTGAACCACCAGTACCACCTAGACAAGTTGTCACTTTCAAGGCTTTTCAGAATGTGAATCCACCTGCATTCTATGATACTAGTGATCCAGTAATAGCTAACACATGGATTAAGGAAATGGAAAGGGCTTTTGAGTTGGCACAGTTAGGAGACGATCAGAAAACGCCGTACGCTACTTACTTCTTGAAGGGCGAAGTCATTATTGGTGGGAATCAGTAAAAGCTATGGAAGCAACCCAACAAGTTTCTTGGGAGAGATTTAAGAAGTTATTTCTGGACAAGTATTACCCTAAGTACATGCAGAATCAGATGGAGCTTAAATTTTTGGAGTTGAAGCAAGGGAACATGAAGGTACTGGAGTATGAGAAGAAGTTCACTGAGTTGTCAAGGTTTGTGACAAAGTATACCAGCACCGAGGAGGAAAAAGCGAAGAAGTTTCAGCAAGGATTGGAGCCTTGGAACAGAGCTAGAGTAGCTATGTTTGAGCTTGAAACTTATGCGGGAGTAGTACAGAAAGCTGCTCTGATTGAGAATAATGGGATACAGTCAAGGAAGAAAAGGGATAACAAGAAGAGGAAGGTTCCATTGTATGGAGAAAAGTCTGAAGCCGGAAGTTCACAAGATCGGAATGTAAAGAGGATCGGATTCCATAAGGGCGGAAATTTTCAAAAGAAAGGAAATTTGGGCAAAAGGAAAGAATCAAAGGGGAACAACCAGGCAAGCCAAGGCCAAGTTGGAGAAAACAGGTTCCAGAGACCCGAATGCAAGCACTGTGGAAGAAGGCACCCTGGAGTGTGCAATAAACTGAGCATGACCTGCTATAGGTGTAACCAGAAGGGACATTTGGCGAATGAGTGCAAGATGCCGAAGCCAGGAGTTACTTGTTACAAGTGTGGGAAGACTGAACACATAGCTAGGGAGTGCAAGGCAACCGGACCAGTCAAAGCTTTAATGAACGTGGCAAGTACCAGTGCGAGCGTGCCAACTGAGGTATTGGCATTACCTCCACCACCTACATCAACCCCGCAAGCAACAGCAAGGACATTTGATCTGAAGATGAAGGATGCTGTTCAGAATTCTGAGGTGATAGCAGGTACACTTTTACTCAATAATGTCAAAGCTAAAGTATTGATTGATTCGGGAGCAACAAGATCTTTTATATCAGAAACCTTTGTTGATAAGCTTCAATTTGATAAAATGATTATGAGCGAGGTAGTAAATGTGGTAATTGCAAACCAAGAGAAGATTCCTGTGAATCAATTCTGTCCGAAGTGTGAGATTGATATTTCGGGATATAAGTTTTCAGCCGATTTGATACTCTTCCAGTTGGGGGAGTTTGATATAATTTTAGGAATGGATTGGTTAGGAGAGAATAACGCTCAGATTAATTGTAAGACCAAGAAAGTGTATTTAAAGACGAAGAGTGGAGAGAAGGTAGTATTTAAGGGGCAGAGGCAAGAACAACTATTTCTTACAATCGTTCAGGCTAAGAAGCTACTTAGAAAAGGTTGTGAGTCGTTCCTAGCTTATGTAGTGGATTCAGAAAAAGGCAGTCCCAGCATAGAAGATATACCTGTAGTTAACGAGTTTCCCGATGTGTTTCCAGATGAACTACCAGGCTTACCACCAGATCGACAAATCGAGTTCGAGATCAACCTTGCTCCAGGCACGGAACCAGTTTCAAAGGCCCCATATAGGATGACACCCGCAGAAATGAAAGAGTTGGTGAGCCAGTTACAAGAATTGTAGGATAAAGGAGTGATACGGCCAAGTACGTCGCCATGGGGAGCACCTGTTCTGTTTGTAAAGAAGAGAGATGGGAGTATGCGGCTATGCATAGATTATCGAGAGTTGAATAAGGTAACGATCAAGAACCGCTACCAAGAATAGATGACCTTTTTGACCAACTGAAGGGAGCAAAATGCTTTTCAAAGATCGACTTGAGATCGGGATACCATCAATTAATGATCACAGAAGAAGATATTCCCAAGACATCATTTAGGACCAGATATGGGCATTATGAATTCCTAGTAATGCCGTTTGGATTGACCAACGCCCCGGGCGCATTTATGGATCTGATGAATCGAGTATTTAAGAAGTATTTGGACAAGTTTGTAGTGGTATTCATTGATGATATCCTTATTTATTCTAAGTCGAAAGAAGAATATAAGCAGCATCTCTGGATAACATTGGAGATACTTCGTCAAGAGAAGTTGTATGCCAAGTTTACCAAATGTGAGTTTTGGTTAAAGGAAGTTCAATTTTTGGGGCATGTCATTGGAAATGAAGGAGTTAAAGTGGATCCGACAAAGATTGAGGCAGTTATGAGTTGGGAGAGGCCAAAGACTCCTACGGAAGTGCGAAGTTTTCTAGGAAGTGCGAAGTTTTCTAGGAGTACCATATTTCCCGTGTTTCGAGTTGGTCTATAATCCCTTGATAAAAATGCTTACTGTTAAAAGAGATTTTGTTATAATTCGGCATCAGTTTTTGAAATAAATAAAATGTGGGTTTTCAGTCCCAAAGGGGGATAAATGTTTTCTTTGAATAGTGGATCTGGACTGAGACGCGAGTCCTTTCCACACTTATATTAGGCTTAAAAGTTGCCTAGGGATTCCCATTAATGTTCTAGAACCCATCGAGGTTCGGGATTACTTCGCGGCTGATCACCGGCTGTAATCTGTAGCGTCATAAAATGATTTTGATTAAGATATGGTTTTGAAATTGTTTTGATACAAGCAAAATGATGCCATCACCCAAAGTTTTATCTCTCGTTATCATTGGTTATGTCTTTCCATTGTCATTCTTTAATGTATATCTCGATTTATGTTTTGTATCGTACTGTTTAGCACTTGTTGAGCATTTGGCTCACTCCTTGCTTTACCCTGATATTACAGCTAGCAGTTATGGTTAGATTCAAGCAGACCGCCCGTAAGACCTGTGATACTGATGCTTATGTTCGAGCTCAGGTAGAATAAGAGTTAGTAGTTTTGTGTGAGGACTCGATATTTAAAATCAGCTGTAATAGATGGTAGTGTTGGGCTGTTCCAAACCCTAAACTATAAGATCTTGGATTTAGTTATGTTTATTTATTTTTAAATAATGTAATAGTTATATTTAATTTTGCTGGTTAAGTTGGGGGTGTGACAAATATGATTATTATTGTAACATAATATAATCCCTCTAAAATTAAATAATATCAAGTAGTAATTGGCCAATGACACAACGGGCTTGTGTCGGTCAAAGCCTTCCAACATGGTAGAAAGTAGTTCTTATTTTTAAATCATTGTCGTTTCGTGCTACAACCGAGGGCTTTGATTTTGAAATAAGAAATACTTGTCTATTACATAAAGATGTGTACATTGAATTCGAATCTAAAGGTCGTTACGTGCTACAGCCGTGGGCCGTTGGAGACTGATTGAATTGTACGAAATGTTGGATTAGACTTGACTTAGAATATTGAGTTTGTCGTGCTATAGCCGTGACTCAATTATTCAAGAGGCTAAAGTTTTATTAGGGAATAACATAAGATGTAATTGACAAGAGTTGTCTGCCTATTGAACATCACATGACGTTTCGTGCTACAGCCGAGGTTGTGTGATGGAATGTAGGATCCCTATTCCCACTAGCATTATGAATGTTTAATTTTCACTTAGGGGTTGTATAAATTAGATAAACTAGTGGGAGCCACTTATGAATAAAGACCCGATTCATATAGTGTTTTGAAATGAAATTGAATATTTGCTAAGTGTTGTTATATGTTCATCATTTACAGATTTACTATATTCGTTATGTCTTCTGCACTATCACTCTGGAGTATACTAGATGCTCACAAGTTGACTGGTCCTAATTTTGCTGACTGGCTTCGAAACTTGAGAATTGTTCTCAGGGTTGAGAAGCTGGAATATATGCTTGACTCACCTAAGCCTACTGAACCTGCTAGCGATGCACATAATGATGAACATGTTATGTATCGTAAGTGGATAGATGATGCAAATGTTGCTCAATGCATCATGCTAGCTTCCATGAACATTGAGCTACAGAAGCAACATGAGCATATGGATGCTCGCACTATCCTTATGCATCTACAAGAGTTGTATGATGTGGCAGGGATGATAGCTCGATATGAGATATTGAAGGAGCTGTTCGGTTGTAGGATGTCTGAGGGATCATCTGTGAATGACCATGTACTTAAGATGATCAATTTGATTGAACGTCTTGGACAACTTGATTTTGCCATGGATGGGGAGCTGAGCCAAGACTTGGTCTTGCAATCACTTCCAAGTTCGTTCTCGCAGTTTGTTGTGAACTTTCACATGAATAAGCTGGATGTCTACCTGCCTGAACTCCACAACATGTTGAAGACTGCGGAATTGAATTTCCCCCATAAGAAGAGTTCTGTTCTTCTAATTGGTGAAGGTTCCAATCCTAAGAAAAGGAAGAAGAACCCTTCCAAGAAGAAGAAAGTAGGTGAGAAAAGCCGGTTCCACCAAAAGCTGAAGACCCAAAGAGCAAAGTTGTTTGCTTTCACTGTAACAAGGTGGGGGCACTGGAAGAGGAACTGCAAGGTTTACCTTGCAGAATTGAAGAAGAAGAAGGGTAGTGAGACTACCACTTCTGATTCAGGTATGTTCATGATCAAAGTTAATATGTCACTAAGTCAAATTTCTACTTGGGTATTAGATACTGCCTGTGGTTCTCATATTTGCAATTCGTTGTAGGGACTAAGGAGAAGTAGGATTCTTGAAGAAGAGGAGGTGATTCTACGGATGGGAAATGGAGCAAGAGTTGCTGCTGAAGCTGTAGGATCATTTCATTTACATATGCCTACAGGCAAGACTATTATTCTAAATAATTGTTATTTTGTTCCCTCGATTATGAAGAATATTATTTCTATTCCATGTTAGACTTGGCTGGATTTTCGTTTGTTATTCAGAATAATAAATGTTCAATTCTTAGAGATAGCGTTCTTTATGGAAGTGGTATTTTAAAAAATGGTCTGTATGTATGTGACGTAGAGCATAATTTACTACAAATTGAACATACTAATAAAAGAAAAAGGGATGATGAAAATATCACTTTCTTGTGGCACTGCGGACTTGGTCATATTAGTGAAAATAGACTGCAGACATTGCATAAGGAAGGGTTACTTGACCCCTTTGATTTTGAATCATATCCTACATGCGAGTCTTGTCTATTGGGTAAAATGACCAAATCTCCATTTAGTGGACATGGAGAGAGGGCTATAGATATGCTAAGATTGGTACACACAGATGTATGTGGACCAATGTCTACGCATGTCATGGGTGGATTTTCATACTTCATTGCTTTCATAGATGATCGATCTAGATTCAGATATGTGTATTTGATGAAATACAAGTCTGAAGCCTTTGAAAAGTTCAAAGAATTTAAGTATGAAGTGGAGAAACAAACCAAATATAGTATTATAACTCTTCGATCAGATCGAGGTGGTGAATACTTGAATGGAGAGTTTCTAGCTTATCTCAAAGAAAATGGTATAGTCTTCCAGTGGACTCCTCCATATACTCCACAATTGAATGGGGTATCTGAAAGGAGAAATCAAACTTTGTTAGACATGGTTCGGTCCATGATGAGCTATGTGAATCTTCCAGTATTCTTGTGGGGTTATGCATTAGAAACCTCAGCATATTTACTGAATAAGGTGCCTTCCAAATCTGTTCCTCAAACTCCATATGAGATATGGAAAGAAAGGAAACCGAGTCTTAAACACGTTAAGATTTGGGGATGTATAGCTTATGTCAAGAAAGTTGACCCAGATAAGTTGGAATCTCGATCTGAAAAATATAATTTTGTGGGATATCCTAAAGAGACTTTAGGGTATTACTTTTACACTGATCATTGGGTGTTTGTCTTAAGACATGCTACCTTTAGGATATCCGAAATGGAATCTATGTATACCAACCAAGTATGGACTCTGGTTGAGGCGCCTGAAGGTATTAAGCCTATTGGGTGCAAGTGGGTATACAAAAGAAAGATTGGAGCAGATGGGCAGGTGGAGACCTATAAGGCCTGGCTCGTGGCAAAAGGATTCAGACAAAGGCAAGGGATTGAATTTGATGAAACTTTTGTGTTTGTAGCCCTGTTAAAATCAATTTGGATTTTGCTTGCGATTGCTGCTTACTACGACTATGAGATCTGGCAAATGGACGTGAAAATGGCCTTCCTCAATGGGAAACTTGAAGAGGAAGCGTATATGACACAGCTAGAGGGTTTTCTTTCCAAGGTAAATGAACACCTAGTGTGTAAGCTCCTACGAACCATATATGATTTAAAGCAAGCTTCTCGTACATGGAACATCCGTTTTGATGAGACAATCAAATAGTTTGGTTTTATCAAAAACATAGATGAACCATGTGTCTACAAAAAGGTTAGTGGGAGCGCGGTAACATTTCTTGTATTGTATTGAAAGAGGAGACGTCAAGAGAGTTGACACACATAACAACGTAGCAGACCCACTCACAAAACCACTTTCTCAAAGTCATTTTGATCGTCATAAAGACAAGATGGGTATTAGATACCAGAGTGATTGGCTTTAGTACAAGTGGGAGATTGAAAGAGATGTGTCCTAAGTCTAATCATGTATGATGATTTAGGAATAACTTTTATGTAATCTGTTTTGATTTCATGGATATTAATAAAAGACTTATTTTGGTGTTATTGCGGGCTTTATCTATTTAAGTGTTTAAATAAGATATACCATAGTTTAGAGTAAATCTTTTTATGGATTATGATGAGATCATAATAATGAGACCTAAAAATGATAACTCTAAACTTAAATATTTCCTGGTTGTAGGATTACTAACTGGTAATTAGTAATCCGCAAAGATTGGTACATACTATGCTTGCTTCATTATGAAGGATGTCTGTTCTCATAGACATTTGTGTGGTGACACTATAGCTAGTATGTAGGTGCTTATTATAGAATAAGTTCACTGAACATGACTCACACAGCTGGACAACTGATGGAGTTCACTCATGTGTCAGCAGTTGTTCACATAGTGATAGTTGTACAAGTATCCTTATACTTGAGGTCATTATAGTCATCTTGTGTACACTGAACTATGCTTTGGTTTAGTTCTTAGTCTCCAGGGACAACTATAAGGGCTCTACTGGTATAGAAATTTGTACACGAAGATAGTGTATGATCAATAAAGGATCTACCCCTTCCGGTGAAGGAATAGAATGTTCAATGCTGATCCAATTATGCTAGTTCAGGAATCTCTGGCCAGAGTGAATGAAATTAGAAAGGAGTTTCTAATTTACATTAAATAGAACTAAACATAGTGAATATGAAAGCAAATGATTAAATAAGATTGGCTTGACACAAGTTCCCTGCCTTGTATTTAATCATGACATTGCAGGATAGAAGGAATTAATTGTACGGTAACTATTCAGTGAATAGGTTCTTGGTATTCTAAGCAGTGAATTCGTATTATCCGGATAGTCGCGATATGCTGAGAAGTATCCCTCACGGTGTAGAATAAACATGATTAATTTATTAATTAATCATATTTAATAAATTAGAGAATTTATATAAATAATGATAAAATAGTTTTATTATTATTTATTTCTACTACCAGCTTAATATTGAACCTACAGGGTCACACCATAAAAGAGAATGATTTAATGGTGGAGGAATTAATTAATAATGGTTGGTAATTATTTATTTGTGAAATAAATAATTAATTAGCAAATTTAATAATTGATTAAATGAGATTTAATTAATTATAAAATTAATTAAGGAAAGTTCTTAATATTATTAATTAAGAATTTAATTTTGGAAATTAAATCAAGTAAGAGAATTAATTTTCTAACGTGTTTAGAAAAGGGATTAATGATTAAAAGGTGTTTTAATTATTAGTTAATTGGTTAATAAGAATAATCAATTAAAGGGTTAATAATAATAATATTTTATGGAAAAATTTTCAGTTGAAAATTTTGCCTATAAATATACTATTATAGACCCTATTTGCCTCAACCCAAATAAAAACTCTAATTCTAAAGTAGAAATAGAGGGAGACAACTAATTCTCTCAACCTCTTCCTCCTCCATTACATTGATCTCTTGGTTGATACCAGTGGAATGCTTCACACTTGAGGAGCAGCTGCTAGGGATCTCCGCTCATCGTTCTTGGATCGCTATTAAAGACCTCCATCTTTCCATTAACGTAAAGCTTCTTAAGGTAAACATACTGAACTACGAATTAAATATTATTTTTTGCATGGATCATGTGGAGGGTTTCGGTTTTTTTTAAGATTTAAATTTACGTTTTCTTTGCGTTTATGTGCTAAAACCCTTCAAATTACACTACTACCATGAAAATCTTGAGAATTATAATTTCATAACTCATAACCAAGTACGAGCACTGGAAATGGTAATGATTTACGATAAGCGGAATTATTCGATGTAGCATTTACAGGAATTGATTTAAACGTACGTGAATGAATGCGAGATAATGTAGGATGTCAAGGGATCAAGTGATAACCTAGGAAAATTAAGTATTTATAATTTTATTCAACAACTAATAAATTAGGAACCTAGTTACAAAAATAGATAAATAACAAATTTTAATAAACATAAAATCCAAGGAGCTTATCATGCAAGTTTTGACAAATGAGACAACTAGTTAAGCATAGCCTTTGAAAATAGGATGCATATTGTCCTACACACTTTCTATATTCACAAGAATCCTATTTCCACCAAATTTCCAAGATGCAAGCAAGACAATCCTCTCTCTCTCTCCAAAAACCCAATGCTGATTTCCAAGAACACCATGGGAAGAAAAATTCATATCTCATGATGTACTCGTTCAAAAATCACCAAATTTTAACCAAAGCTTCCTCATACTATATAAAAGGTATGTTCAAAATTTTATGGCCATTGAATTAGTATAGAATAGTCAAATCCTTGCTCAAAATTGGTGGTGAATAGTAACTTCGAAAATCACTAACTTGTTTTCTTGATTTTTCATGAAAGTTTAAGGCTCCTAAAGCTAGACCAAGGCTTCATCAAGGATATTAGGACTTTATTAAGTATTAAAAAGCTTCAAGGAAGGTATGAAAATTCATCCAAACTTTGTTTAAGTTTTAAGTTTCAAAAAAAGTAAGGATCTTGGATATAAGTATGGTTTTGGTGATTGATTTGATATTATCTTGATATTTAGTTAATTAGTTTTAAGGTTGATGATTGTTGCCTCAAGAGAATGATGTTATTGAGAGGATTTAGTGTTAAGATGATAATTTGATGATTGTTGATGGTGGTATAATTATTTAAGACGTAAACGAAACTCGAATCGTAATCGTAACCTCATTAAAACGAACAAAACTCAACTTAAGTTTCTGCAGAATTTTCTGAATGCATAAACTATTGTTTCTTAAAAAGTAACAATTTATTATGATAGAAAATGTTATAAGTATCTTTTAGGCGCTTGAATCGCTTGATTCCGTTTTACGGATCAAAAGTTATGACCATTTTAGTAAAAGGGATTTACGCGACAAAACTGCTACAAATTACAAACTTTGTAAATATAAATGATTGACTTAAAAATATTTAAAAATAATGAAATTTTTAAAAAGAGTAAGAAATAGAGTTTCTTATCTACCATAAAAATTTCAAGTAAACATGTTGATTTTTTAATTTTATAAAAATATCGGAACTGAGGTCGTGCGGAGTACGAACGTCAAAAACAACCCTCTGTTAGGAAACTGCCACTTCGGGATTTTTACCTCTGTTACCAGAAAACCATTTTCAAATGATGTGTTCTAAATTTTTTCTAGATCGTGCACGCGAAAATGGTGCATCAATTGAGTTAACAGTTTGAGAGATATCAACGTTTTAGTGAAAGCGGTTTGAATAGTAAAACTCCGTAGTTGACCGAACTTTTGAAATACTTTTCACCTAATTAAATCATTCTATCAAAACTAAACTTTTATGATAAATATTAAAAGCACTCAATAAGCTCCTAGAGGTGTTTTAGTATTTAAATATTAATTTTATGATTTATTAAAAATGTTAGAGTGCGAGTCGCGTAGTAGTAACATTCGGTAAAGTCAACTATAAAAGACCACTTTGACCGTCCGTTTCAACCAAGGATTGATACTTATTTCGAGTCGGTCGAATATTGAAAATTATGAAGTATTGAACTTACTAGAAATATAAGTTGGTGAAGAGATTAGGAATACTGATTAAGATTATGATATTTGTTGATTAAAAACCCGAAACGAGAGGAAGTCGGAGAACGTATCTTGGACTCCAGACAAGTTTTCAAACCCTACCTTTTAAAACTTTTGTGTTGTGTTTGCTTTCAAATAAATGCTATATATATGATGTTGTATTATGATATTTTACGAATTGTGATATATAATATCATACGATATATTAATGATTTTGGTATATGAATATTACCGAATTTCAATTGATAATACTAGAGAGTAGCGTTGTATATATGAGGAGTATATTTTAGACCGAGGTTCGGTCAATATAACTTGATGAAAACCCGAAAGTATTCCGGAGGTATTTTATTTAAGAATATTAACACTATAGTAGAGCGTGATGTATAAGTTGTAAGACCGATAGTCGGTCAGTTTTTATAAAGTATAAACCCGGGAATCATCCCGGAGATGTTTTGGACGATTAAAAGTCCGTACTTGTTTTATCCCAAGGGACTCGGTGTCCACTTGTAAAGTATCAAAATACCTCGAATATATTTAAAATGGTTTTCAAAGACGGTATTCCCTCAACTACATTTAATTACTTGAGCAACGAATATTATTTCAAGTTATTCATTCAATATAGGAGAAGTATTCTCCAACGATTATTTATTTCAAACCTGATTAAGTATATTATTAAAGATTACTTTAATTATTTAAACATAAATTAGTTGGGGAATATTATTTTAAATATTTTTTAAAAACATATTCATTCAAGGTCTAATTATTTAATAATTATTATTTAATTATTAATTATTTATTTAATAATTTAATATGATTTAAAAATCATGAAACCTATTCAAAAATACTCCTGGATTTCAGAAAATCATACGAATACTTTCAGATCGTCGTTGAATTTATCTCGACTTATTTTAAATATTTGAGCATAGTTTCAAAAGAAACTCCCCCTTATTTAATTATCAGTTGACAACGGTCAACTCACATCCTTGGTACTTCCTCCGAAAATTTTCGGAAGTATATATATATATATATATATATATATATATACATATCAAGGTGTACCTATCAACAAGCAATATGCTTGGGGAACAATACAAGTTCCAGATATATGATGGGATTCTTACAAGGAGAAGGAAGGGTAGACTCCAGTACTTCGTGGACTGGGGAGACTACCAATTTACTACCACATGGGAAGGTATATTATATACCGATGAACATATGGTGTATGCGTACCTGAGGGGGATGGACGCAAAACCGTGTCTTGAGAGGGATATACACGAAGTGTGTACCTGAGAGGGATGGACATAGAAAAGGCCCGAATGCGGCCAGGGTGATAACCGATAACAAAAGGAAATCGTCCTTCTACTAGTAGAAAAGGTTACTATTTTCTGTATTACGACTGATCATCGTATGCGGTGGCTCCAGTGAATGTCCTATTCTTCCAATTGGAATTAATATGCAATACTGTAACCCAAGCCTAGGTGCTGGGTTTACCATTAAGGTATTTACAGACTAATAAGTCAATCAAAGAATTGTTTTGAAAAGAGGTGTGTATCACCAAGAAAACTACTTTGAATAAATACATATGCTTATACAGATTGATATAATTTCATTAACAGTCATTTCATACTGTTGATTATTATGGCTGAGCATTATTGCTCACTCTTGATTTCTCTTTAATGTCACAACATAATATATTACCAGTATACCGGCGTGGGACTTAGTCACTTGAAATCGTGGGGAGAATCCCTTATAGCTTTGTATCAGGTGGACCAGAGTATCTAGATAAGTATAAGATGTTAGTAGTAATTATTGTAACTTCATGTAGAGGTTACGAATAATTGTTTAAGATCCTGTAAAGTACATTTGAGTGTAATAAATGAAGATTACATTTTATACATCATTTCTAGGGCTATAACTAGTGTGTGTGTGCGGGAGATTGGGGTCTGTTGGATTATTGAATCAATACAGGTTACACTTGAGTGAAGGATGGCGTGACGACCCAGATTCCTGACCCCGGATTTGGGGGCGTCACAGAAATGGTATCAGAGAAATAAGTTATAGTACTCAGAGATGAGAGTGTTAGGAGTCTGTCTATATGCGAGATTTCGTAAAAGGTCATATAGAGTTCATCATTGGACTACCGGATGTAGCCTCAATGTGTAGGTTAGGATAAGTGTATATGAGGTATTAAAGTATGACTAATAGGATCATTGGAGATTATCAGAAGGATGAGGAGAAAAATTACAATCATATATGATTTGGCAATATGTGGTTGTGAAACTCGGAGCTAAGTCTCTAGGGCATTTGGGGTAAAGACGATATTACCAACACTATATTTTCATTTTGATAACACGAGCCTTGTTACTCATAGTTCTTTATAGGTTTCCTATGAGGGGACATCACATGTGAGAACTATGAAGTCTAATTATTAATATACAGTTGAGGTTACTACCTAACTAGTCAAAGGTATTATTTTAAAAAAATAAGTATATGAATACCGCATGAATAACGAATTCAGCAGAGATAGTGTCCGATATACCCTTGAGGATTTTTATTTCTATTAAGGAAGATTTGAATATAATATACGAATGTCATTATAAAATAAGTACACTACATGATATTATTAGTGCGCTTAACATGTAAAGTTATGATGGTTTAGCTCAGAGATCGAGAGCATCGAGAATTGATGGCATGTCTACAATTGAATGGTGTAAGATTACAATGAGCGATAGTTCGATCTTAGAACCTTTTAAAAGGATAGACCAGTGAGTCTAGAGCGGAATTCTTCGGTAGAAATGATGTCAGAGACTACATATATATACTCGTAGACCTCTAATATATTCGATAATGTATGTTCACTTACACACACGTGCCACCAAACTTATGGACTGCATTGAGATCCCTAAGAGAACTCTTTGATCTGTTCCAAGGGAGAACTGGCCACTTGTAGTTAGTAACAGATGCGTGTAGCAGGCCCCTATCGGCTTAAAATATGCTTTTGGAATATTTCTGAGTAAGGTCTTCGAGGTAAAACACTTGAATGACAGATATACATGTGAAAGTCAAGTTAGTAAGCGATTTTAAAATGATTTGAAAGATACACTAGCTGAAATAAGGAATTACAAAGATGAAGAGGTGGTATCATCCTCAGACGGATAATAACGAGAGTTAGGATAATTTGTGAAATATTTTGGCACCTACTCATTGTCACGCTACTCCCTCCAAATTGTTGATCATTCGTATCCCTTGATAAGTCATATCAGACAATCATTTTCGTTCCCTACTTTGAACTTCTAATGTGACCATCTCGAATAGTCTTTCTCCGCATCAGGACTTGTTCGATTCTTTTAGTTGATCAATGAACTTTCATTCACAGATTATGATCTTCTTGTTTGGTTCAGAGCTATTTTTACTTTATTTTAATTATCCAAGAGATTTTAATAAATTTTCCTCAATTCATTGACGAATATTCATAATGGATTTCTTCATTTAATTCTTCTTTCATACTTACTCTTCTCAGTCGAGATTGTAAATATTTAACAAATTGTTAAAAACATGGATAATCTAATATCCATAGATTCCTCGGGAATCCTTTTCTTCTAATCGGGATGAAATTGTATATTGAATTTTGAAATCATAGTAAGGGTACCAATTTGATATTGGTATTCCGAATTCAATTCTATTAAGAATTGATAAAGTATGTGAACGAGGACAGCTCTGAGTGTACCCTTTAATTGGCAAGAAATATTTGATAAGAGGCTATCGATTGTTCCGAGGCCAAGATTACTCGATTCAGAGTTATAATTATCTTTCTTGGCCCAAATTTGAAAACTCTTTATTTCAAAATCATCATCCAGGTAGCCACAATTCTTTAGTGGTTACGATATTGAGATTTTCTTCTTCTTTTTTTCAAATAAATTGAAATATGCTTAGTTGCATATATTTTCATAAATGGCTAGTTAATGTCCTAACTAGTCAAAATTTTGATTAATACGATGGAAACCTTGTTAATCGTCCTCCCTAGTTACTATGTGCCAAACCAATTGAGCTGGCCATTTTCTTAGCCGGTTGATAATATTGCTTGATATGGACTAGTTATTATTTTTTCTAGTTCCACTTCCAATCAAATTTTATTTTACATGATGCATTATATATGCAAGATTAATTGTTGATGAAATTTTCAAAGAATGATTTAATTAAGACCTAACTAGGTCGCCCACTCAAACGAGAATTCATATTCAGTTTTTTATGAAATATTTTATTCATGAAATGTTCTATTTTTTCGTTTATATAATGAATATCCATTTAAAATCATAAAATGATTGAAGAACAATATACTTTCTTATTTGTTAATTATGGGATAAAATTCCTTCTTTCAAAATAGCATCTTTTGAAACCTCAATGGTTAACCTTTGGTTGAGGATGTTATTCGAAATTTCTTTAATCACTCAAAAAGAAAAGTATTCTTTCATTTGGGAAATCTTACAAGTATTGTTCGTATGATATTATTATTCAGCAATCATTGCTTTCAAGGAATATTCTCTATAACATCATAATATAAAATTTTAAGGACATGGAAGGATAATCCTTGTTGTATTCTTTCTTCCAAGTTATAAATCTTTTGAGTGTTGCGACTCGTTTATTCAGAGCTCATTATTTCTTCAGATATTAGATTTTGAAATCTTGTTCAGATTGTCTTAATTGCATCAATATTGTGAAAATCATTCTTCCAATGCTGATTGCCTTCCGAACAAATAGAGGTATAGTTGAGAACCAATTATTTTAATATGAGACTGAAAAATCAGTGCTACGGTGGTGCAATCAGAGTATCGTAATGATTATGTTATTTTAAAAAGGGAATACCATGTTTAGTTATTATCATAAGGATCTTTAACATGGTTATAGAAGAACGATAATAGAGATACCAACGTGATTAGTGAGATACGCCTCTATGGAATATTATCGATAGATACTAATGAATTCTGGAAAGACCAAGCATGTATGAATTCGATGTATAGGAATTTCAAAAAGTGAAGGTAAGATTAGTAACAACCCCGTGTTAGCAATACTTGATAATAAGGAGAGGATTTTGTTTGAAGTATAATGATATTTCTATGCGGCTTAAGGACCGTTACATAAGGTGTTCTAATAATAATCTAGAATAATCGCGATAAGGTTCACACTGCAAGGGACAAAGAGTTTAACTTATGAGGAAATTTTGAATTTTTTTTCCTCTTACACTGAACATGAGATAGAGGCTATAGTCAAATTGATCAAGGGCTATGATTGAGAAATCTATTATCATCAAGGAAAGGCCAATATGGTGGCCGACACTTTAAGTAGGAGAAGATAGATTTAGGATAACAAATTTCAGAACAACTAATGAGAAGGATCACATGAATGACTTTTGGAGTTGAGATAATGTAAAGAGAATCCTTTATTACGTAACTGGAAGAATTAATGATGCCTAGAAACTTAAGAGGATATTAGTCATGACTGAATATGAAAATGGATGTCATTGACATGGTTGAAATTGAAAACGGAATGATGAGGATTAAAATTTTAGCGATTGCGGCTTGTAAATGACCGAATAGGAGTAAGAGTTTATTATAATAGATTCTGGAGGAGGATTATCAAGAACAAAGTAAGCCATCGTGCTATTTTAGGATTTTTAGTAATAGGTTAAATAAGACCGCTTATTTTATTATGCCAACAATAGATCTCCGCTCTATAAAATTGCTATGAACGGGGAAGAGATAATTGGTGATAGAGAGACCCCGTGATATCGTGCCACGCAAGCACCCAAGATATTTCGTGAGAAGGGACGAACAGAGGCACGACTTAGAGTTCTCAAATTGATAAGTAGAATGAGAGACTATCCTGACCATTGAAGATACGTCTAGAGGCTTACCTTTTACTTGGAACGGTTAGGGGAATCGCCTATCGTTGATAGAAAATTCGTGTAGATGTACTTACCACGCGAGCATACGGAAAATAGTCGTCGATATCCCTTACGAAGGACAACGCGGAAGAATGAAGGATGTCATTATCGGAGCTGATAGAAGGCAAAGAAGATCGTACACGCCCTATAAAGGCCACTGGTAGCGGGTACCAATAAACATGAATACGTCTAAGATGCTAGCGAGAATAGCAAGTAAAACCCATAAGGTATTATAGTACTATAGATATTATACGGGGAATGATTAAAGAAGTCCTACCGATGACGGAAGCTAAACATTCCACGATCCTAAAATATGTCAATCAATTGCGTATGAAATGGTGCTCCCTTCAAGATGGTAACAGGATGATGATGTGCCTTACATTACTACAGGAAGAAATGTTAAATCTGACGCTAAGCGTGTAACAGGAGACGAGCGTGTAGAAATGCGACGAGCACTTCTTACATAAAATAATAGACAGAGATGATGTGCCAAAATGGGAAAACATTAAGGAACGAAACTCTAGCACTAATAGGAGCGATGGAGGGGAAAACGAATAAGTTCAAGGATAATTCCAAACACTAGAAGATGCGCTAATCATACATATTATCAATTTTTAAGGGAAATGAAGTGACCAGTTGACGTTAATCGAATTACCGACAATAACGAGTTATCATGCGGGCATTGAAATGGCTACAAAGCTTTGTACGGAAGAAAGAATCTTTCTCCCTTAAGTGGGGAAGAAGTTGGTAAACAGAGGATACTTGGACCATAGTTGAGTCAACAAACCAAAGAAATTCCTAGAACTTATCAGGACCCGGCTAGTACCAGCCCAGGATAAACAATAACGAAATAACGGACCAAGTATTGTTGGAAGTACCTCCCGGGGAGGGAGTGATGAAATTCTAAAAGGAAAGAAATGTTGAACCCAAGGTTTATTTAACCAGTTGAAATCTTTAAAGGACTAAGAAAGTTGGCTTATAAATTAGCACCATCGTCGAATGATCGCCAAGTTTATAACGAGTACCACGAATCGAGGTTAGGAAATTTAACCGTCAACGCCAAACATATGATTGAAAATGAGCTAATAAACGTATAACTAGACTTAGCGTATATCCAGTAACGTGTAGAGAGGTCATAGATTTACAAGAACGAGTACCCAAAAATATATTTGACATACGAGTGTAAATTTTATGAAGAGATCAAATACTGCGAAGTCAACGTAAGAACTCGAGGTGGTCATGTGAGAAGCGTATCCCGACCTAGTTCTAAACTGATTCCGGGACGGAATCCTTTTAAGGGGGGAAGACTGTAAGAACCTAAAATTTTGACATCGGTAAAAGACCTTTATAAATAGTAACCTTGCGGTTTAATAAAAACTTTTACGACCACACTATATACGAGTTTTTAATTTAAGATTCCGAGTTCATATTGTGGTTATACGTACTAAATGAATGTATGCAAAAGTCGTGAGTTTTCGATGAAAACCAATAGTCCAATTAATATAATTTTACGAGCCATCGAGGAATAAGATAATTATACTACTACCATGAAAATCTTGAGAATTATAATTTTATAACTCATAACCAAGTACGAGCACTGGAAATGGTAATGATTTACGATAAGCAGAATTATTCGATGTAACATTTACGGGAATTGATTTAAACGCACGTGAACGAATGCGAGATAATGTAGGATGGAAAGGGATCAAGTGATAACCTAGAAAAATTAAGTATTTATAATTTTATCCAAAAAGTAATAAATTAGGAACCTAGTTACAAAAATAGATAAATAACAAATTTCAATAAACATAAAATCCAATGAGCTTATAATGCAAGCTTTGACAAATGAGACACCTAGTTAAGCCTAGCCTTTGAAAATAGGATGCATCTTGTCCTACACACTTTCTGTATTCACAAGAAGCCTATTTTCACCACATTTCCATGAAGCAAGCAAGGCAATACTCTCTCTCTCCAAACACCCAATGCTGAGTTCCAAGAACACCATGGGAAGAAAAATTCATATCTCATGATCTACTCATTCAAAAATCACCAAATTTTAACCAAAGCTTCCTCATACCATGTAGAAGGTACGTTAAAAATTTCATGGCCATTGAATTAGTATAGCATAGTCAAAATCCTTGCTCAAAATTGGTGATGAATAGTAACAACGAAAATCACTAACTTGTTTTCTTGATTTATCATGAAAGTTTAAGGCTCCTAAAGCTAGACCAAGGCTTCATCAAGGATCTTAGGACTTTATTAAGTACTAAAAAGCTTCAAGGAAGGTATAAACATTCATCCAAACTTTGTTTAATTTTTAAGTTTCAAGAAAAGTAAGGATCTTGGATATAAGCATGGTTTTGGTGATTGATTTGATATTATCCTGGTGTTTAGTTAATTAGTTTTAAGGTTGATGATTGTTTCCTAAAGAACATGATTTTATTGAAAGGAGTTAGTGTTAAGATGATGATTTGATGATTATTGATGGTGGTATAATTATTTAAGACATAACCGAAACTCGAATCGTAATTGTAACCTCATTAAAATGAACAAAACTTAACTTAAGTTTCTGCAGACGTTTCCGAATGTATAAACTATAGTTTCTTAAAAAGTAACACTTGATTATGATATAAAATATTATAAGGATCATTTAGGCGCTTAAATCGCTTGATTCCGTTTTACGGATCAAAAGTTATGACCATTTTAGTAAAAGGGATTTACGCGACAAAACTGCTACAAATTACGAACTTTGTAAATATAAATGATCGACTTAAAAATATTTAAAAATCATGAAATTTTTACAGAGAGTAAGAAATAGAGTTTTTATCTGCCATACAAATGATGTGTTCTAAATTTATTTTAGATTGCGCACGCGAAACGGTGCGTCAATTGAGTTAACGGTTTGAGAGATATCAACGTTTTAGTGAAAGCGGTTTGAATAGTAAAACTCCGTATTTGACCGAACTTTTGAAATAATTTCTACCTAATTAAATTCATTTTATCAGAACTAAACTTTTATGATAAATATTACAAGCACTCAAGAAGCTCCTTGAGGTGGTTTCGTATTTAAATATTAATTTTATGATTTATTAAAAATGTGAGAGTGCGAGTCGCGTAATAGTAACATTCTGTAAAGTCAACTATAAAAGACCACTTTGACCGTCCGTTTCAACCAAAGATTGATACTTATTTCGAGTCGGTCGAATATTGAAAATTATGAAGTATTGAACTTATTAGAAATATAAGTTGGTGATGAGATTAGGAATACTGATTAAGATTATGATATTTGTTGATTAGAAAACCCGGAACGAGAGGAAGTCGGAAACCGTATCTTGGACTCCAGGCAAGTTTTCAAACCCTAGCTTTTAAAACTGTTGTGTTGTGTTTGTTTTCAAATAAATGCTATATACATGATGTTGTAATATGATATTTTATGAATTGTGATATATAATATCATACGATATATTAATGATTTTGGTATATGAACATTACCGAATTTCAATTGATAACGCTAGAGAGTAGAGTTGTATATATGAGGAGTATATTTTAGACCGAGGTTCGGTCCATATAATTTGATGAAAACCCTGAAGTATTCCGGAGATGTTTTATTTAATAATATTAATGCTATAGTAGAGCGTGATGTGTAAGTTGTAAGACCGAGAGTCGGTCAGTTTTTATAAAGTATAAACTCGGGAATCATCCCGGAGATGTTTTGGACGATTAAAAGTCCGTACTTGTTTTATCCCAAGGGACTCGGTGTCAACTTGTGAAGTATTAAATACCTCGAATATATTTAAAATGATTTCCAAAGATCGTATTCCCTCAACTACTTGAGCAACAAATATTATTTCAAGTTATTCATTCAATATAGGAGAAATATTCTCCAACGATTATTTATTTCAAACCTGATTAAGTATATTATTAAAGATTAATTTAATTATTTAAACATAAATTAGTTGGGGAATATTATTTCAAATATTCTTTAAAAACATGTTCATTCGAGGTCTAATTATTTAATAATTATTATTTAAATATTAATTATTTATTTAATGATTTAATATGATTTAAAAATCATGAAACCTATTCAAAAATACTCCTGGATTTCAGAAAATTATACGAATACTTTCAGATCATCGATGAATTTATCTCAACTTATTTTAAATATTTGAGCATAGTTTCAAAAGAAACTCCCCCTTATTTAATTATCAGTTGACAACGGTCAACTCACATCTTTAGTACTTCCTCCGAAAATTTTCTATAGTACATATATATATATACATATCAAGGTGTACCTATCAACAAGCAATATGCTTGGGGAACAATATAAGTTCCAGATGTATGATGTGATTCTTATAAGGTCAAGAAAGGGTAGACTCCAGTACTTCGTGGACTGGGGAGACTACCTATAACACCCCCAGATCCGGGGTCGGGAATCCGGGTCGTCACGGTCTTTCTCTCCACAATATCACTTCACTTAATTAATAATAATTAACCTTATGCTATGACCCCACACTAACACACACCACAACCCGTTATAGTCTCAGAGATGATTGCCATTATCTGCCACAAGTTATAATTATACAATATTTGGTTCCCAAAAGTAGAATGTCTGATCTACAGATAGATCTACCTCTGCAGCTATAGCAGCTACGATCTCAACGGGAAGGCGCGGGGCGCTTCCCACGCTCTTGCGCTGGGTCTGTTTGAGCCTGGCCATCTTTCCTAACTGTTGTTGTGTGATGAAGAAATGAAGCAAGAGTGAGCATTATAGCTCGCAAGATAATATATAGTGTTAACAATAATACAAGTATCTGAATGGATACTTACTAGAATCCTTTATCATGTGTAAGGTAATTACTTACTGGATATAAGTTTAAAAGAAGATGAAGTTACCAATTACTTCACTATACTTATACCATTTTTAGAAATCTACTTGAACTACTACTGTTCAAAGTATAATAAGATTCAAGATGTCATCCCATAGATGAAACCATAAATTAAAACTTGAATATATTCAATCTTTGAAATATTTTTAAAAGAAATGAAGTTACGAGATACTTCATTCAATGGAAATACCAATAAAACTGTTTGACCCTGTCAATGCTTCGACAACCACCCATTCATAGCCTTTCGATCGAAATACTACGGGTAGTGTTGCAGAATTATCCAACTGGATGATGAACTCATTACGGGAGTTTGTCGCGCCAGGAAGACCACTTACGATGATCAGTCGCAGTAGTACAACCCCACCATTTTCTACATGTAGGGGAGAACCTGTCGGATTTACTTGTCAACCGAACACTGGACTCCTAAGGAATGGTCTGTCCTAGCGGAACTTCCAGGCCATTTTGGGCCAATATAATAAGGCTGGGCCGACGCCACTCGACCACTTACGCCACTCCTAGTTCAGATGAAATCCATGAGTCTGAAACGTAAAGCTCGTCCCCCCTTTCCCCAAGTAGAAACTTGTTGATACGGCTCCACCAAGAAGTCGTATCTAGTTGGAAAGGAAAACTCACCGATATTTCCCAGGCGATGCCTGTTAATGGATTAACTTATTCCAAGAATTTTACTTCCCGAGTGTTGGGTAAGTAATCAAAATTCTTTTATCAAGACAGCAATCTTGTTGCGAATATAAAACACACCACAGAGCCGGATCCCTCAGGTTTTGAGCGAGTATTTAAATCCCCTTCAAAAGGAGGATCTTAAATATAAAAAAGAGTTTTGGGATCCGCTCTAACTTTTAAAAATCATTTTGAAGACTCGCAAAACATTTTTAAGAATGTTCGGAGTAATGCTGACACATTATTCTTTAATAAAATAAACAATATTAATTAGTAAATAACTCGGAGTCATAAGCCCTCGAATGAATATTCAAAATAATATTCATTAATAAAATAAACGGAGTCATAAGCCCTCGAATAAATATTCAAAATAATATTCAATAAATAAAATAAGCGGAGTCATATGTCCTCGAATGAATATTCAAAATAATATCCATTAATAAAATAAAGTTATCGAATAAACCTTATTTGATTCATAGTTTTAAAAACTATTTATATATATATATATATATTATACTCGGGAGCCTCGACTCCCGGTTTTAGAAAAAGTTCACCTTTTGATCCCCTATATTAAGGGACGAGTCTGGCAACCTATAAACAACATGTGAGTTGGAATTAAACCAAAGTCACTTGTAAATCTATACTTTAACCAAATTAGACTCTTACGCTCGCTTTGCGCTTACTGATTCTCTTAAGTCACTCGAGTACCCTCGGCTCCACCATTTTTAATAATTTAACCATTACGAGTTTTAAGGCGATTCCTTTGCGAGTGTCTTACCAACTGCCTAACACACTTAACATAATTGTTTATACACTAATTAACCCTTTTTAGGTCTTTAACCTATGTTTCAAAGTAAGGCGAGGGGTAATGTTTCGTTCACGAAACGTCGTTACTTAAAACGGCCGTTTCTCCTAAACCGTACATCGGAATCAAACGAACCACATATCAAAACGAAGCTCGTAATATGAACTATCTAATCATGGCAATGGTCAAAGCCTAGCAGGGAGTTCTCGGGTCCTAATGTTATGAACAAAAGAAGTCTAAAGTAAATCAGATATTACGACGGCTATGTTTACGCGATTTCCCAATTTTATACCATTCCAATTCAATCACCAAACAACCCCAATCCGTTCATACAAACAAAGTCCATCCATATCACACTACAACAGCCCCAATCAACTCAATATTAACAATTATGCTCATTCTTAAACTTGAATTTAAACTATACTTAAATCCTTTAACCAAACCATAAGATTTCAACATTCAATTCACCACCATTCCAACCCAAACTCTAAACAAACAAGCTTCAAGCTACTCTTTACCATAACTATCAAAATCATCCTAATATACAAAGTAAAGCTAGGGTTTGGAGATGATATACCTTCCTTGAAGTGATGTGAGTAGCTAGGAAGCCTTAAGAAGCCTTGAGATGTCTTAGAGATGCTTGGATCTTAAAGGAAAAACAAGAAAAATCAAGTTAAAAACCTTGGAATCACTATTCATTATCTTCTTCATTGATTTCTTGGAGAATATTAAGAATGAATTGGAGGCTTAAACTCATAAGATAGCCATAACTATGCATAAGGAGTACTAGAGAATTATCTTACCAATTTAGGAAGCTTGGAACTTGGATTTTGAAAATTCTTCTCTTTGAAAATGGAAAAAACCGAGAGCAAGCTTCTTGGTGAAGAGAAATAAAATGATTTTTGTGTTTGCTTTGTTTTGTTTTGGTTGGTTGATTTTCTCTTGATTAGTTTTGGTTAATTACCTTATTAACCTTGTCTTTGTGTGGTTATAAACCAACCACATCTCCTTCCCCTTATGTCATGCTTATGTCATGCTTATGATGTCATCTTCCCTTACTTGCCCCCTTCTTATTGGTTGGATGACCTCATCATCCCTAACTGTTAGTCCCTTAACAATATAGCAAGAATTACAGAAGGGGGGTTGAATGGAATTCTTGAACCTTTTTCTTGAAATAAAAATGTTCAACTCGATTATGGATATATTTGTTTTGATTAGCACAATGCGGAATGTAAACTTGAATGAATCAAAACATAAGTAATTAAAAACAAGAGTCTTCAAAAACTTTCTGGTGGATTTAAACAATTCCACCAGAGATATATTTAATATATCGAGAGGACTCTGTGTGCAGAAATGCTCACAGCTGCTTACACAAAATAGAACTGCTAAGAACACAGGAAATGCTAAAGATAGTGCTTACAAAGATTTCTCTGTTGTTGTTTCTTAGCTCTCTCAGTTTTTTTATTTGCTACTCTCTTGGTTTATATATTACCAAGATTACAAAGTCAAAAGAACTGAACAAATATAAAATCTAACAGTCTTGATCTTTGCTGCTTTTCGTCCTCTATTACCCAGTTAATGGGCTTCCACAGTGTGTTTGTATCCAACTCAACGGCTGTGTGTCAGCTTTCACTGTTCAACTGATGTTTGAATTCTTGATATGATCATCCGTCGACTTTCAGATCATCCGTCGATGACTTGATTGATCATCCATCGACTGCTATGTTGAACATCCGTTGATAGTCATTTGATCATCCGTCGAAGCTTTGTTTATCATCCGTTGGTAGCTATTTTGGCACTTGACATCATTTCACTTATACAGAATTACAAGATATTTCTTATGTACAGTTAATCAACCTATTCTGCATATCTAGTTAAAGTCAACATGACTTATATGCTACTTCAGATTCTATACAAAGGTGCATACAACACTGTGCTACAAACTTATTATTACATAAGCTACTCACTCGATGGATAATAGTTTAATCATCCGTCGGGACTATAATGAGTTATCCGTCGGGACTATAATTCTTATCCGTCGAGTGCTACATTATTTCACTAAGTAAACTCTACTTAGATGTTTTGTTTAGGTAATCATCAAGTACACAACATATTCACAACAATCTCCCCCAATTTATGTCTACTGGAATTGTAGCCATAAATTAAGAGATACTTGATGTTAACAAAACATCCTAAACATATACCTTTAAAGATAAGTAGATAAAACTGAAAGTGCTTTAATTTAAACAAAAATGTGCAAGGTTTGGCTCACAGTCAGTTCAAGATGCTCCTCTAGTCTGAGCAGATTTTTCTAGTTTCTTGAAGGTCTGGATCTTCTTCCAAGCTTTCTGTTGTTTTCTTCAATTTGATTCTGGAGCTGTCTGTGGAATTCTAATTCATCAGATTCTGAGAGATCTAACATTTCTTGCATTTCCAAGAGAGTCTCATTGCTAGAGATACTCAATTGGTCTTCTAATCTGAAGAATCTTCTCACACCCTTGTCATCCATAAATTCCATCAGCCAGTAGGGCCTTAGATGCACTCTTCTCCCTGTGTATGGGATGATAAGAGTTTTGGGTAATGCATCTTTGGTTCTAACACTCCTTAGCTCTTCAATCTTCTTCAATACTAATCTTCTTGCAGTTACATTGAACCCAAAGTTTTTCTTGAAGGATGAGTAGACTTTGATCAACACAGCTTGGCTTTCTTGAAGTATCCTGTGAAGAGGCCACTGAATCTCCCTTCCCCCTTTGTACTTGAACACCAACCTTTCAGGTAGGTTTCTGTATGCATCAATTGCCCTTACCTCATCCAGCTCCTCCAGATAGAGGTTTAGATCTGAGAATTCATTGATGTCACACAAGTACAAGTAGTCTCCCCTGTTGACCTTGGGTTGAGCTTTGACTATTGACTTGGATTTGAGAGGTGACAACTTCACTTTCTTGACTGCCCTTGATTTTGTCCTTCCTGGCTTAGTAAGAATTGGCAAGTTGAAGTCAAGAATTGGTAATTTATCCCACTCTATTGACTCATCCTTTGGAACAATAGGCTCTCCATGTATGTTTCTATAGGGGTCCACCACCCTTATGTCTTCAAACACCACAGAGGGCTTTGATGCTTGAGTTTCAGCTTGAGTGGATTCCTTTGGAAATTGATCTTCCAATTCCTTGTCAACAACATCCAACTTTCTTTTTGTTCTTTTAGCCAGTTCTTTCTTTCTTGGGGATTTCTTCTGTTTTTCAATCTTCTTCTCTGATTCAGTAGCTTGAGATGGTTGAGAGGGAATTTGTTGAGAAGAATTCACAGCCTGTAGCTTGGCCAAGATAGCAAACTGTTCTTTCTTTTGTTTAGACTTCTTTGCATCTAGAGCAGCTTGCCTCTTTTTCTGCTTCAATCTGGCTTTTTTTTCTTCCTTTGCATGAGCAAATTGTGGATGTCCAGCTACCACACAAATTTCCTTCCCATTTCTGAATATCTTTGCAATTCTCTTTCTTGAGGCTGAATAGCTGGATCTTTGTAGAGGAGAATAGATCTTGACAGAAGCTTCTTTTCATCAGGCTTCGGTGTCTCATACACAGAATCCATAGGGTTCTTCAAAGATAACTTTGGATAGTTTGCCCTTGGTTTAAGAATTATCTCAGCCTTTGTAGTCTTGATGCAGGAAGATTGTCCTTTCTCCAGATAGTTCATGCTCATCTCATTCACATTGATTGGCTCGACATGAGAGTGATGGATGGCTGACTGGTCTGGTTCCTTGACTAATTGAAACTTTTTCTGTATTTCCTCATCAATCTTTTTCCAGTTGATCAGAGTCAACTCTCCTTTATCAGCATCTTTCAAATTTACTGCTGCTGCATTTATAAGATCTATACCATCTGCAACTGGTGGCATGGAGATAGTAATTGAAGGTACAATTACTTTGCTGATTTGAACTAGAAGTTTCTCCCCCTCAGTTTGTCCTTTCTCCCCCTCACTTGATTCTCTCTCCCCCTTTTTATTATCATCAAGTGGAGGAGTTAGGCCTTGTGCTTTAGCCAGTTGCATAAGAAGATTTGTCTGAGTCTGTTGATTTTAAAGAAGTAGAGCCACTGAATTCTCAATAACTTGAACTCTGTTCTCCAGCTTGGCTATCTTCTTATCAGAATTTGATTCTCTCGTTAATCTTAGTAATAGATCATGCATGGTACAATATGGCATTATTGAATCCAGCTTCTCAGAGTTATATGTCTTTAAGTCAGCTATCTCCTTTTTCAATTCATCCACACTGAGATTCTGTCTTGAGTGTTGGATCTTCATTAAATGCAAAGAGTCTAGGTGAGCTTGAAGAACAGCCTTGGTACCAGCATCTGAAGCTTCCTGAAGGGCCTGCTGAATAGCTATTACTTGTTTTACCAAAGACACCTCAAATTGCCATGGTGAAAATTCCTTTGCCCATGCCCATTTAGGTAAACTGAAAGCAGAACTTGGGTCTTCAGCTCCCCCTACATTCATGCTTCCATCCAAAGAACCAGAGTCATCATCATCAGAATTTACTCCAAATTCTTCAGATGGCTCTCCAGCTTGAGAAGGCATTCTGTTCACAGCAGCTTTATCTCTTTGAAGAGATTCTGTGGTGTGCACTAAATTCAAAGTCTGCTCTGCCTCCACATTGCCCTGAGTAGCCAACAGTTGATACGCTGAAACAGGGTGAGTAAAAGTGTCAGCATCCAGGGAAATGTTATCAATTACAGCTTTGTAATGTTGCTGAAATTGTCTTCCCTTGTCAGCATCATCCACTATCATTGACTCACTAGCAATGGCTGGTTTCATCCTTATTTCTCCAGTACCTACCTTTCTCTCATATTCTCTCTTTTGTTGCATCAGGGTCTCACCCTGGCTCCCCACCCTCACACCCTCACCTTCACCTACTAAGGTGGGACTCCTCTCACTCACTTTTGCCAATCCTGAATGAATGGATTGCTGAGATTCACTCTTTTCCTCTCCTTTTGCCTGGGAGCAACCCAGCCTCTCACTCAATGCACTCTCCTCTCTCAGTCCTAAGAGTGATTGTGTTACCACCAAATCTGCTGCACTTGAAATTATTGAAGTTTGAAGTTGTGCAGAGACACTCGACGGATAAGTGATATCCGTCGGGTGAGTGGTAAAACTATCCGACGGATAACTGCTGTTAAGCTTATCCGTTGGGATACAATCACTACTCGACGGATGAGCAATATCCATCGAGAGAGTAGAAATGAATGAGGTGGGAAGAGAAACTATTGTTGACTCTGTATTGATTGAAGTTATTTGAGGCACAGATGTCACAATAGAATCAGAAAGAATTGGCAAGTGAGCCAACAAATCATCTAAAAGATGATGCTCACTTGCACTGGATTTTGGCTTCCCCAACAGAGTTAAAGAAGGGGAATCAGGAATTGAAGTGTTTATCATGTCCACTTCCAGTGAGTTAGTTGGTGAGTATTGTGTTTCAGTGGCTTCTATAATGAGAGATTTTGGCTGTGACTCCACATTTATTGGAGCCACATCAATCTGAATTTGAGAAGGTGCATGGACTGTGTCTTTAGCACCAGTTTGCACTAAGTGTGTGCCCTGTGCATCCCCAGTTGTTTTAAATTTCTTCTTTTCTAGTGTAAGTTTGGTGTGAGCTTGTGTCCCTAACCCTCTTGGCCTGTGCTCTTGGATGAGAGCTTGGTTCAATAGCCACATCCTTTTGGGAGGATGCAGCTAGAAGTGAGCTTTTGTCCTTTTTAAGCACTACAGTTTGTTGGGAAACTGCAGTGTGGCTAGGCTGGGATTCACTCAACTCTCCAACCTTATCCTTGGGGTTTCTTTGATGTTCACCCCTTCCCTCACCTATCTTACCCTCCTTCACACTCCCCTCTTTGGTTTTGGTAGATTTTTGAACTGGTACCTTTTGAGAGATACCAGAGGGGGTTTTCTTTGATTTGGATTTAGAAATTGCAGTTGTTTTGGCAGCTTTGGTAGGCAACTGTTTGGTCATTGTCACAGTTGCCATAGCTATGCCTGAAGTCAAAGAAATAGAAGAGATTGGAATAGTTGAGGGTCTGGATGAACTTACCTCACTTACCTGAGGCGTTAGCATTACAGGAAAATAGAACATTGGCACATCCTTGTGATGGTTGGCTCTGTTCAAGTCTGCAATGATTCTTCTCTCTTGAACCCAACAAGCTAATTTGTTGTTTGGGTTCTCAAGTTCAATCTCTTGACAAAGATGGTTAGCCAAAAGCATAAAAAATCTAGCATAGTAAATATTCTTTCCTCTTTTGGCTAAGTCACCTAGTTTAAAACAAAACTCATACACAACAAGTTCACTGAAATTGTAATATTTGTCTGTAATTAGCATGTATAGCATGTTAAGCATGGAAATGTTCACAGAATCAAAATTACTGATTTTTCCAAAAAAGACTTTAGTTACTACATCACACAAGTAACTCCACTCCATTCCTTCCTAAGACCTAGTCTTCTAATTTCACTTAGTTTTGCAGTAGGAAGTGCATAATGAATGGAATTGAGCATATTGACAATATCAGTGTCAGTGTGTGGTGCAGTTACATTATCATCAGGAATCTTGAAACATGCTTTTATGACATCACTATTGATACAGAAATCATTACCTTTGATGGTTAGAGTGATGGTTTTGTTAGTAGAGTTATAGATTGCTGTTGTCCACATCTCCTCACAACTTCACAATAAATTGTTGGGTGATTCCAGCATGGCAAAAACTTAACTTGCAGGTTGTTCACGAAGTCCATCATCTTATGATAGTCTTCAGATTGCTGAATCCCCTTATTGACCAAGGCAGTGAAGTTGTTCTTCTCATAGATGAACCCAGTCTGTGACATGATCTTAACTACGGGTGCCATTGTTAGAGAAGAAAAGCTTGAAGAGAAAGAGGATTTTTGCTTGAGAGAGAATGAAATAACACAGTTGAATTTGAGAATGATAAAAGAAAATGATTGGAAAGAAATAAGCTTTTATACTTTACTCAAAATCAACTGATAAAAATAATAAAGAGAAGTAAATTACCAATAGAAATTGTCTAAAATAGCCGTTTTAAAATAAATTGTAAAAATTCCACCCATTATCACGTCTGTAATGCTTACAAACTGTAAGTATACTCGATGGATATGTTCAGGGAATTAACGGTTAAGATTTAGACACTTCGACGGATGAGGATAAGTTGATATCCATCGAGCTTTAAAGTACTCCAGAAAAGTAATTGATTTTTATTTACAATTTGTATATCGACGGATGACTCAACTCGATGGATAATGGTCATCCGTCGAGATGCAAATTTTGACTTAGCCAAAATTTTCATCCAAGACTAAAAATCAGTTAAATTTCTGGCTACTTTTCAACTTGCAAAATAATTCAGATAAATTCAAGAGTAATTAAGCATACCTAACTCACTTACCAACCTAGAAAAGGTGGATTCATCCAGTGGGCTTGGTAAAAATATTCTGCAAGTTGCTTCTCACTTGGAATAAAATGTAACTCTACAGTACCATTCATTACATGTTCCCTTATGAAATGGTACTTGATGTCTATATGCTTTGTCCTTGAATGTTGCACTGGATTTTCAGTGATGGCAATTGCACTTGTATTGTCACAGAAAATAGGAATCCTTTCAACTTGCAAACCATAGTCTAGCAGTTGATTTTTCATCCATAAAATCTGTGCACAGCAACTGCCAGCAACAATATATTCAGCTTCAGCTGTAGAAGTAGAAACTGAATTTTGCTTTTTACTGAACCAGGACCACAAGCTTGTCTCCTAAAAATTGACAGGTTTCCTGTTGTGCTTTTTCTATCAATTCTGTAACCTGCATAATCTGCATCTGAATAACCAGTTAGATCAAAGCCAGAATCTCTAGGATACCAAATGCCAAGGTTTGGTGTTTCTTTGAGATATCTGAAGATTCTCTTAATAGCTATTAAATGAGACTCTCTAGGATCAACCTGAAATCTAGCACACAAACATGTAGCAAACATTATATCTGGGCCTACTAGCTGTTAAGTACAGAAGTGAGCCAACCATGCCTCTATAACTTGAAATATCCACAGACTTTTCAGTAGTGTTTAGTTCAAGCTTAGTTGCAGTGGCCATGGGAGTTTTTGCAGATGTGCAATCCATTAGATCAAACTTCTTTAAAAGATCAAAAAATATATTTAGTTTGACTAATGAATATTCCATCACTAACTTGCTTAACTTGTAAACCAAGAAAGTAAGTTAGTTCTCCCCATCATACTCATTTCATACTTGCTTTGCATCAGTTTGGCAAACTTTTTACAAAGTTCTCATCTGTAGAGCCAAAAATAATATCATCTACATAAATTTGAACAAGTATGCTAGAGCCATTCACATTTCTGAAAAATAAAAGTTTTATCTACAGTACCTCTTGTGAAGTGATTTTCCAAAAGGAACTTTGATAAAGTGTCATACCAGGCTCTAGGTGCTTGCTTCAGTCCCATAAAGTGCTTTCAGTAGATAATAGACATACTTTGGGAAATTTGGATCTTCAAAGCCAGGAGGTTGACTTACATACACTTCTTCCTCCAAATCTCCATTCAGAAAGGCACTTTTGACATCCATTTGATAGACCTTGAAATTGGCATGGGCTGCATAGGCTAAGAAGATTCTGATGACTTCAAGTCTTGCAACAGGAGCAAATGTTTCATCAAAATCTATTCCTTCTTGCTGACAATAGCCTTTAGCAACCAATCTTGCTTTGTTCCTTACTACTATGCCATTTTTATCCATCTTGTTTCTGAATACCCATTTGGTGTCTATTGATTCTTTCCTGTAGGCTTGGGTACCAGCTTCCATACTTTATTCCTTCAGATTGGTTTAGCTCCTCCTGCATAGCTAAAATCCAATCAGGATCTACAAGGCTTCTTCTAGCCTTCTTTGGTTCTTCCTTAGACAGGAAGCTGCTGTATAGATATTCTTCTTGAGTTGCTCTCCTGGTTTGAACTCTGGAAGAAACATCACCAATGATCAGTTCAAAGGGGTGATCTTTTGTCCATTTTTCTTGATTGAGGTAGATTAGCCCTAGATGAAGAGACCTCAATGTTGTCTTACTGTGTGATTGAGTTTTGGATTGCTAGAAACTCCCCCTGAGTTTGTGGATCTTTGATTTGAGATTGGGGTGCTTTCTATGGGTGGATCTGCCTTGACTTCCTGCTCCTTTTGATAACCCGACGGATGGTGAATTTTGTGCTTCATTTATAGTAGATTTGTCTGCATTATCCTTAGGACACGGTTTCTTGATCACTCTCATCATCACTTTCATCACTGACCATCTCAACATTGTCGAATTTGAGGCTCTCATGGTAATCTCCATCTTTTAGTCCTTCAATCTTTATTATCATCAAACACAACATGTATAGATTCAACAACAATGTTGGTTCTTAGATTGTAGACTCTATATGCTTTACCAATAGCATATCCAACAAAAAATTCCTTCATCTGCTTTAGCATCAAACTTCCCATTTTGATCAGTTTGATTTCTCAGAATATAGCATTTACAGCCAAAGACATGAAGAAAGTTCAGAGTTGGCTTCTTGTTCTTGAACAATTGATAAGGTGTCATGCATCTTGCTTGATTAATCAGATAGATGTTCTGAGTGTAGCATGCAGTGTTTACAGCTTCAGCCCAGAAGTATGTTGGTAGTTTTGATTCTTCAAGCATTGTCCTTGCAGCTTCAATAAGAGATCTATTCTTTCGTTCCACTACTCCATTCTGTTTGTGGAGTCCTTGCTGCTGCGAACTCATGCAAGATTCCATTTTCCTCACAAAATGCTCTCATGACATAGTTCTTGAACTCAGTTGCCATTATCACTCCTGATTCTTCTAACTTTGAAATCAGGATGATTGTTAACTTGCCTTATGTGATTGACGATGATTTCACTAGCTTCAATCCTTGGACTTTAGGAAATAGGTCCAAGAGAACTTTGAGAAATCATCTACAATTACTAGGCAAAATCTTTTCTTTGAGATTGACAATATATTGACTGGTCCAAAAAATCTATGTGAAGCAGTTGTAGAGGCTCTTCAATTGCTGAATCAAGTTTCTTCCTGAATGATGCTTTAATCTGCTTCCCTTTTTGGCAGGCATCACACAGTCCATCCTTTGTAAACTCCACCATAGGAATGCCTCTAACTAGCTCTTTCTTTACCAGCTCATTCATGGTCTTGAAGTTCAAATGGGATAGCTTCTTGTGCCATAGCCAACTTTCATCTTGACTTGCTTTACTGAGAAGACAAGTTACAGATTCTGCTTTAGTTGAGTTGAAGTCAGCTAGATACACATTTCCTCTTCTCACACCAGTGAGAACCACTTTGTTGTTTTGATTATTAATCACAACACAGGTTTCTTTGTTGAAGGTTACTGAGTTGCCTTTATCACAAAGCTGGCTGATACTCAACAGATTGTGTTTGAGACCATCCACTAAGGCAACCTCTTAATGATGACATTGTCCTTTGAAATCAAGCCATATCCCACAGTATAACCTTTGTTGTCATCTCCAAAAGTGATACTTGGGCCAGCTCTCTCTTCAAACTCTGTGAGCAGGGTAGAATCACCAGTCATGTGTCTTGAACAACCACTATCCAAGTACCAGATTCCTTCTGTTTCCCTGCACACATCAAATCAAATCAAGTTGATTTTGGTACCCAAGTTTCCTTGGGTCCTGCCTTGTTAGCTTTCTTCTTCTGTTTCTTAGGTCTTAACTCATTTGACTTAGAATTTCAGATTCTTCCTTAGTCATTTGGGTTGGGCCTTTGAAACCACTAGATGCAACAGAATTATTATGCATGTTATGGCTAACAGGAAATGGCATGCTTGGTGCAAACATGTTATTCCAGTAAGGCATGCTAAATGGCATTTGAGGCATATTGTATGCAGCATAATATGGATTAGGTGCAAATGGCATATTAGCAAACTGTGCATTCATGTTCTGTATAGGCATAGCATTTACAGGCATGGGAGGCATGGCATTCATGTTAGAGAATTGAGGCTGAACAGACATGAGAGTAGGCATGGCAGATTTGCAATTAACAGACAAATGATTTACACTACCACACTTGACACAGATTTTTCTAGGAGCATATGTCAGGTGTGTAGTTATATTTGTTAATCCCTACTTTACCATTCCTATTGTTTTTCCTTTTAGTCTCTGTTTTTACCTCTATCTTCTCAAGTCTGTCACTTAACTGTTTGACAGTCATGTGACCAACATTAGCCTTCTTCCCTTTCTTGGCTTGACTTGACTCTCTGAAACAAAGTTCTTGGAAACAGACCCATACTTTTCATTTAGCTTGGTTAATTTGGCTTTGCTAATGGGTTTGCTCACAGCCGACGGATGAGGATTTTTACATTCGACGGATAACACTTTTGTTATCCGACGGATAGTCCTCATCATCCGTCGAGTCTACATCTGTCAGCAATCCATCTACCAAATAGGTTCTAGTCTCCTTATTCTTTTTCCAGGCTTCATCACAAAAAGACTCAATTCCTTGAACCTTGGTGATTTGAGCATGAACATCTCTGGATGTTTTCCATGCTTTAATCACCTCCTGTTCACGATCGAGCTGCTTCTTTAAAATTTCTTCCTTTTTCAAGGACTCAGTTAATTCCTCCTTGGTAATTCTACACTCAATTTTTAGTTTCTCAAACTCAACAAACTGAGACTCAAGCACATTATTCCTCTCACTCAAAAACAAGTTGTTTTCTTTGATTTTAGCATTTTCTTTAGTGAGGGACTTAAGTGTAACACACAAATGATACAATTCTGTAGACATGTCATTTATTGCATCATTACACTCAGCTTTAGATAAATGTGCAAGGTTTGTAGTGATTACCTGATTGCTTGAGGAACTTGTTCTTTTATCAGACTTGGCCATAAGGGCTAGATTGACATAGCTGACATCCTCATCTTCATCCAAACCATCAGCTGCCCAGTCATTCTCTTGTGTAATAAAACCCTTTCCTTCTGTTTGAGTAGATCAAAGTATTTTTGCTTATAATCCACAGACTCAAATCTTTCTTACTGGAATCTGACTTTCTACACTCATTTGCAAAATGCCCTGCCAAGCCACATTTGAAACACTTGAATTTTGATTTATCCACCATGTTTCTATTTGGCTTGGCAGCTCCAAAGTTCTTCTTGAACTTGAGCTTGGCAAATCTTCTTGAAAGGAATGCTAGGTGCTCATCAATATCCTCCATGTCATTGACTCAATGAATCTTCACTTTCTGCAGCTAGCCCTTTACCCTTGCTTTCACAGGCCTTTGAAGTTGTTCCACAGCTTCCATCTTCAGTTCCTTCTCCTTTTCCAGTTCAACCACTAGTGCAATGGATCCTCCTTTCTTCTTTCCTCTCTCCATTCTTTCATCCTGCTCTATCTGCAACTCATAGGTCTTCAGAATGCCATACAG